>NC_056731.1:1020089579-1020142079 GCF_019279795.1 Protopterus annectens | reverse complement strand
AGCAACCTGTTGAATGTTTCTTTGTATAATTTCTTAAATATTAAACATAATGGTTATACTGAGGTATTTCCTTTGAAAGCTATTCCAGTTGAAATCAGTATATTTTTGTATGTTTTTTTTTATTTTTTATTAATTAATACTGTACTTGTTTTGATATGATTAAACTTTAAGTTCAAGATTTCTTCCAACTGACTCATAGAATTAATTGTATGTTCTAATGAATTTTCTATATTTCTTATGGTTCGTAAAATATCATCAGCAAATAGTTGAATCTTTAGCTTGAAATCTTCTTTTATTTTGATACTGTTAATGTCTTTATGTTCTTTTTGGAGTAAATGGTATTAGCAAAGGGCTCTATAGCTAATGTGAAAAGTAAAATGGACAGCCTTGTGTTGTGTCTTTTTGTAATTTAAAAGAATTAGAAAGAAAAGAACCTATCTTAACATAAGTGCAAGAGTTATTTTATATCTTATAAATTAATGCAATTAGCTCAGGTGAGAAATTATACACATTTTGTTTTAAACAGGTACAACCAATTAACTGAATCAAAAGCCTTATCTAAATCAAGACTAAAGATAGAACGTTCCTTTTTATTTTTATATGCATAGTCTATTGATGTTGTATTTTTAGTATATTATCATGTACTTGTATATGTAAAATAAACCCATTTTGATCATTGTGAATTAGTTAAGATATATGCATATTAGTTCTGTTTGCGGAAATGGACATGACCTTCTTATAGTCCAAGGGGGAAAAAGGGAAATGGGTCTGTATGATGAACACTTTGTAGGATCCTTATCTTGTTTTAAAATAGGTGGTATAAGGGAATATTTCCATAATAGGGGGACTAAAGCAGCTGTTTTTATTTCTCTTTAGACATTAGATAATATTTTAACTGCATCATCTGGTAGTATTTCATATAGTTTGGGTATAAGGCCATCTAAGCCCGGCACCTTATTATTCTTTAACTTTTTAGTTTGATCTTTTATATCTGTTAAAGTGAATGGTCTATCATTTTTTTTATTTGTTCACTTGTTATTTTATTATTTATATTTTTCTTAGAAAAGTTTCAACTATATCACCATTATCTAGATTATTTGTATTATTAGTATTTATATTTTCATAAACTATTTTAAAGCTCTCAAAAATACATTTAATATCTGTTATTTTTCTTTTTTATTACTTACATGTGTTATAATTTCTTTGATATGATTTACTTTATTAATTTTCTTTGATCTCAGAGCAACTTTATGCAAGCTTAAATGTTCTACTTAATATGCCTGAAGTTTACATTTTTACAGGTTTATTAAAACTTTATGATTTAGAATGTCAACATATTTTATGTTTAAGATTTTAAGTTCAGACTGACTTATAATGTCATTTGTTTTTTTATTTAACTTTAGTGTGTCTATTTTGGCCAGTAGTGTATTCAATTCTTTGTCCCATTCTCTTGTTTTACTAATATACCAGCTTGTAATTCTTCCATTTAAGAATATCTTTAATCAGTCCCACAGGAAGATGTCAGATACTTCACCATTCATGTATTTTTCAAGGACATTTTTGATTTCTTTAACATACGAATCCTTGAATCCTTTTATTTTAATAATGTATGCTGGTAATCTCCTATGATGTATTAAATTGTCAGTTTTTAAAATAATATTAATGATTATAGCATTATGCTCCATTAACTGACATAAAACTATTGAAACTTTTTTGATATGTGATAACAGATTGTTTGAGACAAAAATTCTATTAATATGTGTTTGTGTTCCATATTTATATGAATAATGGGTAAATTGAAGTGAGTTTATTATCCTTAGCTGATATATAGCCTTTAAATTCATTAGATTTACAAAATGTATTAAGTGTTTGGCTAAAGATTTCATTCTCAGCTTTATATCTGCAGGGGAATCTTTGTCTGATATAATATAATTGAAATCACCAGCCATTATGACTTCACCTTTCATGTAATAGGCTATAATGTCTAAATAATTATTTGCATCTTTAGTTCTAATCCCTGAAATCCAATAATAGTTCATCAATGTATAAAGTTTTCTGATCCACTCAATTATAACAATGCTTATCATACTATTTCTATCAACAGAGTTATCTTTTACTTTAGGCATTGCTGGTGAGTTCTTCCATAAAATAAGAGTGCCTCTTTTTTAGCTAAAAAAACAGAGCCTGCTAAAAACCAAAAACAAATTTTAATGAAAGTGTATTTACATATTTATTAAGTAAATGCGTTTCCTGTAGAAATACTATTTGAGCTTTATGTAATTGCAGGTATTTGAGCAGACTTCCTGTGTTTACTGGATTATTCAATCCATTAATATTAACATATATGCATTTAAAATAAGACATTTATATAACAGAGAAAAAAACACAGGTATAATGAAATCACATTTATGTACATAACTTATTATATACTTTATATATAATAATATGAAATTTTCAGCTATGGACAAACCTTTTGAAATAAATAAAAATTACTTAATAATATAACTCTAAAACATTCTACCATGGAATAACATATTCCTAGTTTGTTGAAAAAGATGAACAAGCTACCTCTTAAATACTCCATTAGACTAACAATGCATAGTTCATGCTTCTGATTCATGTTAATGTGTCTTATACTTTTAGTATGCATCATCTTAAAAAAGCAATCAGAGAGTTATCATGAATAAAAACAGATAAACAGGTATTCAGAATCTTTATTATAAATTGGCCAAACTGAATACCTTTAGAATCATCTTTCTTTGTACCTCACACTATCTTCCTGGTCTACTATAGGGATGAAGTCAGTTATTATGTTCATACTTATTAATTTATAAGTCAGATGAGTTATATTTTTTCATATTTATTTACTACATATACATTTGTTCATAGGATCAGAAGTTCATAAATTAATACATGGCTAATTGTTCTTGTGGGCCATTCTAAGCCCAGCACATTACCCCATGTGAAAATCAAACCCTGTACCTTGTGCCTGTAAGGCAACCACTTTAACCACTATGCCAACCTCTCATCATGGTAGACATATTTATATTCTTAAATTATATACATATTTACTTATTCTGATCTCTTTCTATTTCTGATTGTATACAATGTCTTGTACTATTGCTATATTCTTATTTTTTTATTTTAGTTATAATCCTGCTGTAGAGCATCATATAGTAGAACATTTACATTTACCTTTATATATTTGATACTCTTTAATCTAGTACTGTTAGACTCAGCCCTATGTTTTACATAAATGTTATGTTTAATGCAATCTGAACAAACATCTGAAAAATCATCCCTTTTAAGGTTCAGACTTTCCATAATAAATAGTTATGAGATATTATGTTTTGTTATTATTAACAACAGACAATAACAGATAAACACAATTCTAATTTTTTATCAGGTGTCATTCTAAACTTTATTATATAAATAATCATTTTAGTGTACTGCAAGCATTCAGAACTATTTCATAACTGACAGTGGTTTAGAATGCAGTTCACTGTCTTTTGCTTATTTTAGAACTTGTGTTCTTTGACATCTTAGCATATGATTCAAAATATTATGATTATTTACTTTTAGACAGAAAGAAGTAACCTGGACAGTTCTTAGACTTTTCAGAACTCCCACAGCATTACAAAAGGGCTCATGACTCTAATTATGCTACCTCAAACTGGTCTTCATGACAAGTGCTTTCAAATAAATAGTTTATAAACTACAATTCACACAAAAATGTTCATAAATGAATCCGAGCCACCTTTGTATTATACATTAATCCACCAAACACTTCCAAACCACAAAAAAAAAAACAACAACAAAATCATTTCAAAGATTATTAACACTATAAAGTTATTGCATTTAAAGAAATAACATTAAATGATTCAGTAAGCACTATTTGTATGAGATGCATTCTTTAAAGGAGACATAGCATATAAACTTGCATTAAAAGAATGACAGTTATGTGTGGCCCAGGTTTAACTTATAACATTGTTATATATGTAAGAAACAGTACTTTTATACTTTATTAATAACATGGCATAACTTTACTGGGTGCTATTGTATGTCAAGTATACTATCAGTAGCAAGCATTCAGAACTACGTAATATCTGACAGTGGTTTAGAATGCAATTCATTGTCTTTTGCTTATTATCTGATTTGTATTCTTTGACATCTTAGCATATGATTCAAAATATTATGATTATTTACTTTTAGACAGGAAGAAGTAACTTGGACAATTCTTAGAATTTTCAGAACTCCAGCATCATCACAATAGTGCCCATGCCTCAAAGTTGTTCAAGCTGGTTTTCATAATAAGGGCTTGAAAATGAACAGTCTGTCAGTTACAATTCACACAAAAATACTTGCAAGTGAATCCAAGCCACGTCCACACCTCACTTCAGTCCCTCAAATCCCTCTAAACCACCAAAAAAAAAATCTCAAAGTATCCCGACCATTAAGAAGCCATTGCATTCAAAGGGATAACATTTAATGATTCAGCAAGCGCTATTTGCATGAGATGTTTAATATAGAGCAGATGGTCATTTTTTAAAGGAGATACAGGATGTAAACTTGCATTTAAAGAATGTCAGTTATATGTGACCCAGGTTTGACTTGTAAAAGTGCGAATGTTGCTCTAATTATTTGATACCATTCCAATCGTAAATTTTATATATGTAAAAAGCTATATTTTTTATTCTTTATTTGTAACATTGCATATCTTTCCTGGGCACTATGGCATGTGAAGTATACTATTAGTAGCACACTACTGGACCATTTTAAGAACCAAGAATGTAACCTAACATGCCTCTTTAGTGTCATTTGTTGCATCTTCTGTTATATTTAATAATACATTGCTCAACTATGCCAAGATATCAAAAAGTGTGCCAACTAACATAAGCTTCATCATTATAATGATTAACTTTTAATAAAATTAATAGTTTAACTTTTAAACTCTAAATGAAAATAAATGGATTTAATTTCATATATAGCTAAAACAATCAAATTCTAACATTTTAAAAAGGGAACTAGCAACCATTTGATGTAGGAAAATAAATAAATAATTGACCCTATAAAATTTATATTCAGCACCTGTTCATAACTATTCAAGCACTTCTTTACATAATAAGTCATAACCATGAAATGCATTGATTTTCATTTGTCCTTCAGTTTTTTACTTTCTTTTTTGTCTTTTATTAACCAACCATCTCTTGTTGCATTTCTCTTCAAAGAAGGTGGCAGATTCTAGTCCATAGTCCATTTCTTCATTTTTTTTCCTAGGATTTTATTTTTCTGTATAAAGTCCATTGCATCTTCCAAGGTGTTAAAAATCTTCTCTCCTTCTGGAAGGCGAATCCGTATTTTAACAAGTGGTACACATGCTTTTCTCTTTGACATCACAAATGGTGAATGTTCATTGCAAAATCTTATAATATTTTCTTTAATTTTAACCTGATAATTAGTCCATGAAGCTTTTAAGACTAAATTCTTATCTTGACGTGAGAAAAATCTTACGATCACTGACCTTGGTGAAGGTGGGTTTTTTTCTAAAGATGCATTAAAAATTGATCTATGTGCCCTTTTGATGCAAAGGAAAAAGTTTCAGGCATGTTCAATGTTTTAGACAGCCAGGTATTAAGGAATTGAATCATACAGTCTTCATCTTCTTTTTCAGGAATCCGTAAATCTTGATGTTATTCCTCCTAGATCTGTTCTCTACATCTTTTTTCCCAGGGTAAGTTGTTTTGTTTCAGAAGAAATTCAGTGTTATTCTCATTTTCAAGTAACCTTCCACCAAAATCAGACATTGCCTCTTCTGTACTCGAGATTTATTATGATTGTTGTTTAAGAGATTCAGTCAACAATTCAACATTTTTTTACATTCCTGTTTAAAATTGTTTATTTTGCTTTCTAATTTATCTATCTTTGCAAGTAACTCAATGATGTTATTTAGTATAGCCTGTATGTCATTTTTCATAGTACTGTCTTGTACACTGGGCTTAGAGTAGCTCGTCCCGAGACAATTAGTTGTTTCTAGTTTTCAGTACAGGAAAAAGCAATTAAAAGAGTTTCAAACTTTTTATTTTGTAGTAAAACTTTCAGCAGATGCTCAACTATAAATCCATCAAGTTTTGAAATGTTCTATTTGAGTTTTTTAGTAAAGGGATGTTAAAATGAAGCACAGCTAAAAAAACAATGCTGTTAACTGCTCATCATCTTGACCACACCCTCAAACAAAAGGTTTTCTGGTTCACTTCTTGGCTGGGGTGCCTTTTGTGTGGAGTCTGTATGTATGTCCTGTCTGTGTTTTTGTGGGCTTACTCCAGGTGCTTGTTTCCTCCTACATTGCAAAGGCATGCGGTAGGTGGATTGCACATTCTATGTTGGCCATAGGTACAAGTGTGTATGTGAGTGTGTGGTGGAAAAACAACTGCAGTAGGACAATCCATCCAGCAGTATGAACCTTGACTCTAGATGATTGTTACTGTTGAAGTGACACCCTGACCCCATGTACTAAAAATGGGAAAAAGGGATTTGGGATGGATATCTATATCTATATCTATAAATGGATATATTTATACTAAAATTTGAAGACTGGTATGAATTATACAATTAAATTCAGTGTACCACATGTGGAATCACCACAGTGAGATTTTACTTTTCCTAAAGTGGTGTAGAGGGATAAAACACTGACATTAGCAGCTCAGGTATTTGACGTATTGGCAGGGAAGACAGAATGTTCCTATCCTCGAGGAGAAGGAAGGACATGCTGACATCTGTCCTGCTGAGCTGTACTGATGGCAGCAGCTCAGGAGAGTTGGGTATTAGGGTAAGGGGTGGGAAATATTTATTTGTACATGCCATAAGGACGAAGGAGATAGAGCATGCCATCATTTCTCAAACCTAGCCAGTTGTAGCTTCTATGCTAAGCATATGGTATGGAAGGGATAGTCCAGTAAAAATCTCCAGTCTCTATAGCTGAAGGTAGAACTGCTAACACTTGGTCCACACCTCCAAGAAAAATATGAACCATTAGGTTGAGCTGCACGATAGAAGGTGGACAGACTAATTGTGTGTAGAAGTACAACTTGAAAGAATAGGCATTCTAGATGAAAATAAATGAGACCTCACTTCTCCCTTGCATCATTTAATATTAGAAATGTTGTCCAATGAACAATGACATGTTGAAGTGTTCCGTCATGCAACAAATAAACCAGTTCAATCAAGGACCAACACTAACTTAGTCCAACACTACAGAACCAAAGAGGTTACCAAGATTAACAAGGTTTTATACCTCAAATTACCATACAAAGTCTAAGCCAATGTTGCTCCACAGAAAATGTTACTACTACATGAGATACCAAGTCACATACTTTGAAGAGCATTAAAATGTTAAAGAATCGCCAGTTCAAAGTGATAATCTTCCAAGGAATGATAGTAAACAAAATATCAACCTGTATTCTGATCATGGAATGTTCAGAGTGATGTACAGACAGGAATAACGATGCAAATTGAAATAGTGCTCATACACTTCTAGCTACACCAGTGACTATAATGCACTGAAAATTTGATAGCAGTTTAGAGTCCACTTTTGCACATTTACCTGAAACAATAATTTCCACAGTTATTCATTAGGCCACATGTCCTTAGAGTATATTGACAGGTATGTTCCCCTTACTTTATGTGTAGCTGTCTTGTCTGTAATGGCTCACTTTTACTATGCTGAGATCAACTAAGTTCATGTTACAGCTCCTTGGGCATAGCAGATCTAGGGACTGTACAATGTTCATTTAAAATTTGCACTATGCAGATGCATATGAGATTGTAGTGCATGTACTGTATGATAACGTTTAGAGGGTGGTCTGATTCCACAGCGTCCAAAAGGAAGAACAAAATATGTCAGTGATCACCCTTCCTGAACTACAGCAAATTTGGTGTGAGAAACAAAATAAGAGAGGTGAAACTAATGAAGTCTTCCACATGAGGGGTGTAAAAATAGTATATATATATATATATATATATATATATATATATATATATATATATATAGATATATATTTAAATTTTCAGATGGTGGCATTGTAACATACAAAAGTAAACGCATTGGAAGTATGTCTTTATTCATACTTGGCATTAGTGCATTTTAAGTGCTTGAGTCCTTGCTGATTACAGACCACAGTCAGTACTCGTGTAATAGGAAAACTGCACTACATGAAATTCTAACACATTTAGGTTGAGCAAAATGTGTGCAGTAGTCAACAGTTGAGAATGGTGCTGCTGGTCAAGCATATAACTAAGTTCTTGCAAAGTAAGTGGGGCAGACATAGGGATGGATTGAAAGTGAGTAGGAGTTTAGCAGCTAGTTTTAAGGGGTGACTGATGAATTTAGTATTAGGTTTAGGGACTATGGCATGTTATTAGGGTAAGGAATGATTGGGAGTTTTAGGCTTAGAGAAATTGGAGCTGTTATTGTGTTTAATGTGAAGTAGTGATAGGGAGGTTCAGGTTTAAGAATCGGCAGGGAGTTTTAATTTTAGTGTACAGTCATGGGTTTTAGGGTTTTAGGATTAGGATGTAAGGTTTGTTATTGGGGTTAGGGAGGAACTGGGAGTTATAAGGGTTAGGGTTGGGCACTGTGTTTAGAGATTAGGTTTAGTTAGAAATTTAGAAGCTTTTGGTTTATAGTGAGACTGACAGATTTAACTTTAGGGAGGGAATGTGGGTTTTAGGTTTTGGGTGCAGGGTCTGTGACTAGTGTTGGGAGAGAGTAGATTTTAGGATAGGGATCAGGCAGAATATAGGTCAGAGTAAGGGTTCTGGATGGGCAAATTATGTAGTTAGTTATAGTAAGGGTTCTGGATGGGTGATTTATGTAGATAGTTATAGTAAGGGTTCTGGATGGGCAATTTCTGTAGTTAGTAGGATCAAGGCTAATGGGAAACTGAGCACTTGTTATTTAAAACAAGTGATAGCGTGCATGCTGACCACAAGCTAATCATACATGAGTGTAGGTGATCCATTTCCTACAGTGATACTGTAATATAAGTTTTGTTGTGTAGATAAGATGTAATAAATCCATTTATAGCACATATTCATGACACTGCAAATAATAACCTCCTCAGTCAGTTGGCCCCTCTTGCATACAACTCACCACTATTACCACAGACAATGGAGATAGCAAAATGGTACACCCACTGCTAAAGCATTAATCATTGGTCTGCTTGCTTCTTCTGTGTTTTCTTTCATTTCCATTTCTAAGCATTCAGAAAAGACAAGAGAAATTCTACTCAATATATTATGAAGAAGTCTATACATCAACTTAAGCTAATGCACTAACAAGCTATTTGCCTTTCCTCTAACCTCCCAACTTCAGCAAATCTTTACTGAGATCACAATGCCCTTCATTTGTGCACAGTTCTCAGATGTACCTGGTGGCTCACATAGAAAGTCATTCTCAAAAATAGTGTCATTAGGCATTATCACACCCCATAAAGATGGACCTAGAATACGCAAATATCTATCTGTTTCATACGGTAAAGGCTAATGCATGTATAGTAAATATGGTAGGAAATTCACAAAGAATTAATAAAATTCAAAAGAAATATGCTATGCTGCTGGATGGAACATTGTTTATCAGTAGCAAAAACTAATATAGTATAATTCCTAACAATTGAAACTTGCACTGTAGGGACTTAGTATTATACTCAGGGACTACCTAAGGGATGACTTAGCACTGTAGCTTTTTCTAGGTAGGGGCACACACACTGGGATAACATTTCAAACATTGATATGCTTGCAGGTTTCCCATAAAAACAACTGAAAACTCACATCAGAAACAAACATCAAAGTGTTGTAAAGATCATTTACTGTAAGTCATTCTGGTAATGTCGCTGTCACATGTGAAATATCAACAATTTTAAAACAGAGGAGAATGACAATATATTATACTCCATAAATTCAGGAAATACTTTGATATGCAAATTAAGTTAATGGTCAGAAACTTTGCAAATTGAAATAATATTTATGACAAAAATGTACCTTATTTTGTTTCAAACACAGACATTGGTGTTTGCAGTCATGCACACTCAGGCACACACACACGCACACACACACACACATACACACACACACACACACACACACACACACACACACACACACACACACACAAATGTGCGCATGTGCTTTTGTGCATGCACAGACAAACCCATGCATGCACATAGACAAGAACACACAGAGATGCATTGCTGTGCAAAAAAATGATGTGTTAAGTGTTTCAAATTAATGATGTTTTTATACTCCATGTTTGATTTAGTCTTCATCCAGCAGTAATCTGGACACTACTGATGGGTAGAATAAGTGTCTGGAGGACTGCTGGGTGATGTGGCAAGGTTTAAGCAATGAAGTTGGGTATTTATGGACTATATTTATAATAATTTGCTTGGAGTGAGTTTTTTCCTTTTATACTGAATTATTCACTATTGACTTTTTGTATTGAAACTTTACAAAGCTTCTCGATAGTTCTCTGAAAACTTATATAAATGGGAAATCTATATTCAAAAAATATTTTAAATGTCTGTAGCTATTACGTGAAGGATTTTTTCAGAAATATACCATATTCCCAGTTTTAGCAGATGCACATATTTGTTCCAACTTACAGGATTGTTATTGACAATTTAATAACTTATCACATCATTTAAAAAATGAGATTGTAATTCTAAATTTGTTACAGTAGCCTAAAATGAAGAAAGTGAAGTATCTAGAAATTATGTAGTGCAATATTGGCAGAGATGATATTATGACAGATTAATAAAGAAACACAGAATTCAGTTATCCAAAAATCATGGATTAAAATTACCAGGAATAAACACAAGAATTATGCTTAAAGAAACAGGATATGAGGTTTGGAACAGATTAATTTGTCCAGGGATATCTTCAAGTGGGGCTAGATAAATAGAGTAGCAGGAATTAGGCAGATAGGGGGAAGATAAGGTTAAATAGGAATGAAATATGATTGGGATGAAATGAGGTATGGGGAGGGAAGGCCTTAAAGGGTTTTAGGCAAGTGTAACTGGAGTAAGTGTCACATTTTTGGCATGAACTTGCTACAGTGCAGGCTTACATCCAAGACAACCAGTTGGTAGTAAGGGGTGAGGTGGGCCTTGGATTAATAATTATGCGCAGGGAAGAGCTGGGTAATTTTAGTTTATTTCTTCTGCTTTCCTAGTGTGTTAGGATTAGAGTGTGTGTGGGGGGGTGTTGAGTACTTTGAGCAGTGGAGTGAGTAATTTGGTAGTGGTATCTAGGGAGGGAGCTCTGTAGTAAAAATATATAGTAATGATAGAAATCCACAGGATATAAAAAAAAGTGTGGGTATATATGTATATATATATATATATATTATATATATATATATATATATATATATATATATATATATATATATATATATATATTTATATATGTGTGTATATATATGTGTGTGTATATATATATCTATATATATATATATATATAAATAGATAGATAGATTGACACACTAAAGTGATTCGTCAGTTAGCTGATAGTAGAGGCTTGGTAGGGCTTTATTCTCCTAATATCATCATCATCTCTTCTAATGCAAGGAGGAAGGACCAGTTCTCCACAATTCAAAAGTGTCTGCCCCCCCTTCAGTCATTGCAGTGTGATACGCGTTTGTGTTTCACAGCATAACAGTGGCAACAGTTTTGTTGTTTGTGTTATGTTTGAAGTTGTCGTCCTTGTTTGTTGCAATGTGGTCCTTGTTGTCTTGCCCCGTGCCCGGCAGGGTAGGCATTGGTGGTGATGGGATTGCATGGCATTCCCTGTGTTGTGTGCTTCTATCTAGGCCGCAAGTGGTTTTCACGGGCTGAGAGATATTGTGCTCCTGGATGCCCCTGTGCATAAGTGGGATTTTTTTTTTTTTTTTGCAAACAATGTGACGGTTTTGGGGAGCTCACTGTTCAAACCCTTGCCAGAGCACCTTGTACACCATTGCTTGGTAGGCCATGCATGTTGGTGTCAGTTTGTGGACCCCTGTGCTTGCTGGCTTGGACTGCAGAGTTGCTGTCCACACTGGGAAGGAATGCCTTTGCCAGGACTGCTGTGTCTGCACCATAAGCATTTCCTTCCCATTTTAAGAAAGGGACATTGTGTAGAAATGTTGATTGTTGCGGAGTTGTTGACAAGGGATAAATGCATGACTAGCTACTTCACACCGCTGCTATATTGGTGGTTAGATGGGGTGGAGGGACGCTAAATATTCTTTCCCCAGGCTGAAGCTTCTTGAGGTAGGGGTGGCTGTGTTTCATGCATGGTGAAGTTGTTAGTGAGGATGGGAAACAGTGCTTACAAAGACCCTTAACAGTCCCCATGGATTGTGGTAGATGGTTAGGCACTAAGTTGGTGGTTGGTTCCTTTCTATTTCAGTGTTTAGGTTTTGCCTCAGACTTGGGCTGTTCTTCTTATAAGTTGTATTTTGCTGGCAAAGGATTGCTGATTGAAAGTGTCAAACCATGATGAGCAGACTGGATTTGGACTGCTTATCCCTCAGAGAATGCATGTTGTGTCATGTTTTGTTGTCTCACAACTTCTTAGGTTTCCACACAGTATCAGGGGCTGGCTCAGTTTAGTTATTTAGTTGAGTTTGGGTGTTTTGAACCCAAGTTTGTTTTTTTTTTTTTTGTTTTTTTTGCAGGGCAGTCTCGGTAGGTCCAGAACATTTGAATGATTGTAACATAATTTTCCTTCATTGGTTGCATGTTGCACAGGTGGGGTGACTCACAGTTTTCTTGGCAGCTTGTTTAATAATTGTACAGAAGCAGTTTGGGAGCAGCACCAAGGACTGGGTCATAATGAGCTGTATTACCAAAGAACTGTTGGATTGATTATAAGTGGAGAATTGTATAAAAATAAATAAATAAATAAAACATGTCTACATAGCAAGCTTTTACCTCTTAACTGTACAGATTTTTGCGGCATGTTCAGGTTTTGCCTTATATTTTGGTCTGTTCCTCATAAAAATGGTTTTGACACATCACTTGGATGGGTGAAAATTAAAGGCACTACATAATGACATGCAACTGAGTGTCAGATATCATATTCTTCAGAAATGCATGCTAACACAAATCCTGTTATTCTGACAGCTTTATAAGGTTATAAGGGAAATACTTGAGATGGGTCCCTATTCTTGGGCCTTTATCCCCCCCATTGTGTCAGGCTTTGTCCAGATTTTTGTCATTAAGAGGTAAGTTCTGAGCTGCCGGTAACCAAAAGGAGTTTCATTCTTTCTGATGCAGTCACAGACAACCATTTTGGAGGGTGCCTTAATGTTAGTCTTGCTATTATTTAGGACATTGCAAATTTTCATTCTGAGAGGGCTCAAATGTGGGCGTGTTTCTCATAAAATTTATGGTGTTCTGGAAAATCGTTGGGATGATCTGAGGACTGAAGTTGCTAAATGATGGAATCTACAGAAAGCATTTGCTTAGGTGAACATGGTTACACTAGTGGGTGGGGGGTACTTTTCAAGTTTCTGCCACCACAATGTTGTTTCAGAGGTATGGCACTAAGACGTTGTGAGGTAGGGAAACAATTGTGGGTGAAGGGGAAGAATCTTGGTGGGCTATTTTTCTGGTGGGTTCACTTAACCTTTCATCTCCAAAGCACAGAACATCAGGCATCATGATGGGGGAAGAATGGGGCATTAGGGGGGAACACAGAATATAAATGGTGTATTAGCAACTTAAACTGAGGGCAGTTACAGGAGAGTATACAGGAAGACAAGCTTAGCAGGAGAGCACAGTACGGTCTCACTGTGACACTGCCCTTAAATATGGGGATTGCTTGCATCAGATGTAGGAGGGACAGGTAGTTGCTATGCAGTGGGGGGGGGGTTGCAGTTTTATGAGGTTGGTGATCTGGTCATGTTATGCAGTGTTATGTCAGATTAGGTAAAACTCTACTTTAAGGTGGATGCTATCACAGGCTCTGTGATCTGCTGTAAAGGCAGAGTTAGGGAGTGATTTAAATTGTTGTTGCTTTGACTGTTTCTCCTTCCATTGCCAAGATGAGAAACATTGCCTCTATATTATGGAAAAAATGGGTAAGAAGTGGAAGCTCTACTAATGCATTTCAGAGGATTTACAGTTGTCTTACCTTGGCATCCTGTAGCATGAGTGATGGTTGAAGGGAATGGGGCAAGGCAGATGGCAGAGGGAACGTACTTCTCATTGCCAAGCAGTGGGAGCTCTTTTTCCCACTGACAAAATTAATTATTTCACAATATATTTAAGAACACTGCCATTTATAGTGTGGCTCAAATGGATAAGAGATGGAATGCTTTTCAGGGCTCATTGCAACTCTAGCTGAGGCTCAGGATGGCTACCAGGTGTTTATCTTAAGTTATAGAATAGGCCTTTATGGCAAAATGATTCAGTTGAACATAATTGCTATGGCCTAACGGAAGAAAGTTCTCTGGGTTGCGGTACACCTAGGAAGTTTGAGTATGCTATCGGAGTGTCCTCCAAAAATGTTAGGCATCTTATCTAACACTGTTGGGCCTGTGTTGCATGAGGGATACTTGTAGAATAAAGCAGCTCAAAGGGGAAGCTGCCAAGATTCCATTCTCTTGGAGATTTTGGTTGTGGGCAACTGTAGTGGCCAGGCATTTGATCAACAGGATAGGTCTTTGACGGTGCTTAATTTTATCATTAAGTGTTGGCTACATGTATGCTGAGAATTTACTCTTTTTCTTTCTTTTCTAGGTGGGGATACACGCAGTGGACCTTAGTTGATAGCCAGAATAAAGGAGGCCCAAAAGGTGATGGCAGTTGCAGTTGATCTGGTGGCTGGAAAGGAGCACAATGAAGTTACAGGTACCACTACTTTGGGTTCATTAAAGCATGTCAGAGTTACTGTGGTTTGGGTAGTGGGTGTGTAAGTGAGGAGATACATTGGGGGCAGGCCAAAACTGTGTTGGGGATTGCTTATGGTATGTAGGAGTCCCACAGGTGGGGTGGAGTCACAACAATCATAAGATCATAGGAAGTTATTAGGCTAATGGCTCCAGGGCTCTTACAAGCCAGCCAAGTTCAGTCCTTGCCTTCAGATGGGTGGAACCCTTGGGGTGAATTTAGTTACCCATTCAGTTGCTTAATCGGTGTTTGTGGAGGGTCAATGATGTGTTCCATCAGACATGAAGCTGGTGCCTGATCCTAAGGTGACATCCTTGAGGTGACATTTGTCCCTGAAATAGATACTGGTATGCCACATACCAGGTTAAGGTTTTAGAGAGTAGTATATGGACTATTTCACTGGTGCCTTGGGTATGCATTGGATGGACTGGAGGTTGGATGTTATATGTAAGCTTTTCAACAGTAGGTCAGATTCGAGGGGCATTGTAGGTATGCAAGGGTTGGGTATATGTAGGAACTAGGTATTTCTGTGTCTAGGCTAAATGGATTTAGGTATTTCTGTGTCTAGGCTAAATGGATTAAGCATGACATGACTTTGGTTTTCCTAACAGATGTTTCAGTCTGTTTTGTTACTGGATGTGGAGGTGACACATTGGAAGGGAAACTTTAAAGGAGAAAGCCAAGGGTAAGCAGTGCATTAAGGTTCTTGAGTTCTGATGGATTCATTGCATTGCTCATAGGAATTTCATTTATTTTAATGTACTGGAGGGTAGGGCCATATTTTGGGGAAATTGGTTTGTGCCTTGGCTGTCAGAAGGGGGGTTGTCTGGGGAAGGTCTCTGGGGCTTTGAAGCTGGCTTCAATTTATCAGGCGTCAGTTTCACAGAGGAAGTTAGGGAATGGGGGGGCTGTTTTCACTTGGTTGATATGACAACGGTAGGATCTGTTGCTGCTGGCAGTCCAGGCATGTCAGGTGGTGGCTAAAAGGATTAGATGCTTGTGGCAGGATCATGGTGCTGGTTTATGAGTAAAATTTATGGTAAAGGAGGTGTTATCTTGGTCAAATTGTGTTGCAACCACTAAGGGTAGGAGATTAGTGGGTTGTATTGAGTAAGTTGGCTCAGGCTTGTGAGCAAGGTGAGGTGTTTTTGTGAAGGAGGTTTTAGCTTTGATTATCTGCAGTTTCATGAGAGATAGGGTTGGGTTAATTGCTAAATACTGGACAGTGGCTCATATGCGCATAGAGTAGTTGTTATATGGGGAAGATTGGCTGTCATTGCCCATGAAAGAAAGCTCATTGCTGGAATTGGGGTCTGGTATATGGAGCATCAGTTGATCTACAGTTAGTGTGGTTACTGTTTTGTGAATGTACTGAGGTTGTTAACAAGGGGATTTGGTTGCCAATGGTGTTGTGTTTTTTTTTTTTTTTTTTTTAATGGATGGTGGATATGATGTAGGGGATTATTAGACAACTGCTTCATTAAGAAAGGAAATGGCAGTGTGGTCATTAGTATATCCATTGAGTGATCAAGAGGCAGCAGTTAGGCATTATGGCATGTCACTGACCTGGTCTGACCTGATGACATTGAGCATTTTTCAGGTATTGGTGGTATATTGTGCTTGTGTAGTTTTGCCTGGCTTGGGTTTACAGTTTGTGGTGCATTTGTGGTTGTACTGCTTAAAGGACATGATGCTGGTTAAAATGTCTTATTGCTTATAATTTGTATTTGGTGTGATAGCAAGATTGCTATTAAATGGAATTTTAAAAGAGCTCTCATGTGGTTATGATATTCATTGGACAGTAAAATGGGTCTGCAATTTGATGTGATGGTATGCAATTGCCTCTGCGTGGCTTCAAGTGGCGGTGGGCTCAGTATTTGTCTAGTTGTCTGATAATGACCCGGGAATCATTATGAAGCTACTATTACTATGGTAGTGGGGTAACTGGGTATTTCACTCATATACAGTGGGTATGCTAGGTTATGTTTGGGATCAGTGGGTTATTTTCTGCTGTTCAGGCAACTGGCTAATTTTGTTTATGTGATAAGGATTTGAGAGGTGATGGCATGGATACAGTTTGGTTAGGCAGGATAGGGTACATCGAATGATGTTTGGTTTAATGCCTTTTAATGGTGGTTAGGTTGTTGGAAGTGTGGTCAGAGAGAAGGGGAACAGCCTGGTCAGGTTGGTGGGTGGAGAAGAGGGGCAGGCTTGCTCTCTTCTGTTCCCCCTCTGGTGATGGATGAGCAATAAGTTTGAAAACGAAAGTGAGCGGTTGTGCTGCTTGATAAGTAAATAAGCAAGCGGAGGTAAGCTGCTTATTTAGTTGGAAGTGTAATTCAATAAATGGTAACTGAAGTGAGCAGGTATGCTGCTTCATAAGTAAGTGAGGGAGTTATGGACTCTGCTTACTGATCAGGATGAGCAGGGTTACACTGTCCTATGTTAATGTTACAAGGATGTTGTCTTCACCTATATTATGTTTTGGTTGAAATTAATAAATATTGATTAACAATCATGTTTATGGAAGTTTAATAAAGGTCATCAAATGTCATTTGCTGTGATGTGTTTATTGAAGAGGACCAGGATAAATGAGGTTTGGAACAGACCAATTTGTCCAAGGACATCTTCAAGTGATGCTAGATAAGTAGAGTAGCAGGAATTAAGAGGATGGGGGGGGGGGTAAAGTTAAATAGGAATGAAAGATGATTGGGAGGAAATGAGGTATGTGTAGGGAGGGGCTTAAAGAGTTTTAGGCAAGTGTAACTGGAGTAGGAGTCAAATTTGTGGTGTGAATTCGCTACCCGCCCTCTCTCCCCATTTTATTAGTGGGGATTGCAGTTAATTTCAGTTTGGGTAGGGTGGAGAAGAGGGGCAGACTTGCCCTCTTCTGTTGCCCCTCTGGTGTTGGATGTTCAATTCCATAAGTTGGGATAGGAAAATGAGCAGTAGCACTGCTTGATAAGTAAATAAGCAAGCAGAGGTAAGTTGCTTATTTGGTTGGAGGTGTAAATCAATAAATGGTAACTGAAGTGAGTGGTGGTACACTGCTTCATAAGTAAGCGAGTGGAGGTATGGATTCTCTTTACTGATCAGGATGAGAGGGGTTATGCTGTCGTATGTTAGTGTTACATGGATGTTGTTTTCCTTGTATCATGTTTTGGTTTAAATTAATAAGTACTGATTAACAAACATGTTTATGGAAGTTTAATAAAGGTCATCAAATGTCATTCAGCATGATGTGTTTATTGAAGAGGACCAGGACAAATGCCATCACATATTGCAAACTTCCATTCCTATATGTATCAGAAGTTCACCGGCACTAAATTCACCTTTTAACACATGTACAATTAAAATCATAAAACAGCCAGATTTAATAATAGTACACCTAGATGTATTATAGAATATAGTTATACTTAACCTCAGAAATACTAAAAATAAATGTTGACCCCTTTTGGCTCAGATAAGGCTTTGACAGAGTATGTCAGCAATGAATGTTATTTTTCTGTTGCTCTTTACATCAAGGCAAACTTCTTCTTAAAAAAAAAAAACAAAAACAAAAAAAAAATAAAAGAACTGAGACCAATATACACAATGCCAACAACAACGAACTACAAAAACAGTGTGTGTTTAGTAATGCAACAATGATGTACCACTCCAAAATAAGAAATACATTTTTCAGGCAACAACGGTCGCATCCTTAAATACTAATAATTTATTATCTTAAGTGCTTTTGTATGGGTTCCTATTAGATGAACGAAGATACATTCTATCGAGTGCGTCTTGGTGGAACTTAAAACAACAAAAAGGCAAAATAGCGAAGGGGCTTTTAAGCAGGGAAATAATTCACTTGGCCGCTTCTGTTCCTTTGCTGTTTTTGGCACTGTAGTGTGATCTCGGAGTTGGTATGTTTAAGCAGGGGGGTTTGGGGGGGCACAGCCCCCCACTTTATGTATTCTTTCAATTTTTTTTTTTTTTTTTTTTTTTTTTTTTTTGGAACAGCGATTTTAAAGGCTGTTCTGAGCTTTTGAGATTGTAAGCTTTCACTTACACGGGGTTGATTATTCATCATTCACTTTTTTAAGCATTTGATGATATAATATAGACCCCTTTTGTATGACATACTTCCAATCACTAAGGACTTTATCAGACCAGTAAAAAATATCTATGCTGTGTTATACCCCACCTCCTTAAAGAATTGTAATTTTCTTCATTTTCCTAAAATACTTATAAAAATGCTTATGAAATATGTATTACATATATAAAAATATAAATAGTTGATATCTTAAAAAACTTGATTGTAAATATAAGCATATTAAACAATAACAACTAAAACAAGTCATTAATTTAAAGTGTAGCCGCACTTAATTTCAACACCAGTTGAATAGATGTGGATTCATTTAATTGAGATGTGTGTGTGTGTGTGTGTGTGTGTGTGTGTGTGTGTGTGTGTGTGTGTGTGTGTGTGTGTGTGTGTGTGTGCGTGTGTTTGTGTGGGGGGTGGGGGTGGGGGGTGTCATTCAGTCGCAGTTACCAAATCAACTGCCTATGCTCAAGTCTGATCTCCCTTTCACCTCCCAGTGGGTTTAATTCCAGTTTTTCAAGTATACCAAATATATATTTTTTTAAAGAGCAAACATACTTCTAAGTGTTTACCATTTTCGCTATTAGGTTTCTCTTTTAAGAAAATTGTAGCAATGCTCATGTATTTTTTCCTTATTTGGATACCTGTTTTCCCACATAGAATGTCAAGCACTGTCTGCACTTTGCAATGTAAACAGCCCCTTTAGTGGAACAATTCCTGCTTTGTAAATACACTACAGATTCTAGAATGTTCACTAAAGTTTTCACCCTCCATTATGTAGTTGCATATTTTTTTAAAAAATGAATAAACACAATGCAACTTGAAACTTGCAGTAAAAATGAAATGAAAAATAATAAAAAATCCATGCTTTTCAATGACAATACATCCAGTAAGAGCTTTTGTCTAGGTAAAGACTTCTTCAGACTAAATGTTATAAAACACACACCCCTTTTAAATAACAATCGTAACTGACAATTCTCACATTAATTAGTAACAATTCTGCCTAGCTTAATGCCTTAACCGTTTTTATTTTTAAAACACTTCAAAATTTTCTTTATCATTTAAGCCAGGGGCATTGCTGGTATTAAAGCATACCTGCCAGCAATATTCTTTCCAATCTAATTCTTGTTCTGCATCAGACCTAATTATATAGTCTGGAACACTATCTATAACTAAAAATGTAGGTAAACCTTTGCACATCTTGTTGATGTGATGTTTACCCCATGCATGATTAAGATCACCTTTTTCAGTTGCATGCAAATGCTCATAAATTCTCTTATTTAACTTTCTGACAGTCCTTCCTACATAATATGCTGAGCATTCCTTGCAGATAGAGAGATAAACCACATACCTAGATTTGCAGGTATAATTACCTTTTATAAAGATTTTTTTCACCATTTATCTCAACCTCGCCTATTCCCACCATTAAACTTTCACAGTGGTTACAATTATAACACTTATACATGCTGTTTTTAACCTGAAAAATATCTTTAAAATTATTTCCTTTCTTCGCAACAAAAACTGGCTTATCACCGTTTTCTTTAATTTCCCCAGAACTACTTAGTATTATCCAGTTATTTTGAAGAATTAATTTTATATTTTCTAAATCCAACGAATGTTGCAAATACATGCTCATATTATAATCATTTGACCTTTCTGTCCTTACAATGTCACCTTTCTTATTCTCCCTTAGAATAATTACCTCTTCAAATTTCTCTTGTAAAACCTTTACAGGGTGCCCTCTTACTGCAAATTTAGAGCATAAACCTGCCCCTTCTTCTAAAAATAAATCATCATCATCAGTTAATTGGCTTACCCTTAACGATTGTCCTTTGACTATATTATGTTTGTTATGAATAGGATGCATACTACTGTATTCTAAATAAGAATTATTTTGAACATTCTTTTTAAAAAAATTTTTTTAAGTTTTCTACATCTTTATAAACTTCAGCATCTAAAAAGAAATTTTGTACAGATCATATTCATAAGTAAACTTTAAATATTCACAGGCAGAACTGATATATTGAAAAAACAAATGCAAATTAGTTAAATCACCTCTCCAAACAATAAATAAATCTTCAATAAAATGGCCATAATGATGAATGTTACACCAAAAAATTGTTTTTCAAAATATACTCTTTTTCCAAAGCAGACATAAAAGCATTTGCATAACTGGGTGCCACGGCTGCCCCCTTGGACACTCCATTTACCTGCTGGTAAAAAGTAGAATTAAATTTAAAAAAAATTATACGATATAATTACATCCAACATTTCTATGATTAATAATATCTCTTCTGAAGAAAAAAGCTTCAAGCTATATAATTGTTTTTTGAACATTTCCAAACCCAAATAATTGAGTATAACAGTATACAATGACTGTATATCTAATGTCACAAGATAGTCACCATTAAACACATCAAGCATATTGATAACATTATTTAATAATTGGCTTACTTTCTGGTGTCATTCCAAGGGGGTGCAATATTTGTCAGCATGGAAGGAGATGGTCAACAGACCACACTGCTTTTCCAAGGATGATCTGCACCTCTCCGCTCTAGGCTTTCAAATATCAGCTAAAACATTGTCTTCCCCCATAGTGTCTTTTTTAGGCAATGCTAAACTGAAAGTACTTCCAACATAGCAAATCAAAACCAAGAAAATCTAAAGGTATTACTTCTCTCAACACTAAGAGTTTAAACAAAAAACTCTACTCCCTAGAAGCCCTCTTTACCATAGTGAATGCTGATGTCTGTATGGTCACTGACACATGGTTTAAAGCCATGGAAAGCACATCAACAGTGCAAGGTTATAATGCCTGTCACACATTTAGGCCAGCTACCTCACAGGTACGGACTAAAGGTGGAGGTGTCTCTATTTACATCAAAAATAAATATACCTCAAGCCTGGTCAAACAGGACAATCCATTTGAGCTGCTCCATGTTCAAATCACCATAGGTAAAATCCAATACCACTTCCATGTAAGCTATAGGTCCCCCCCTATGACCCAGGAAACCCATACCATGTATTTAAACTTATTAGAAACACTAACCATCCAACCCAATACCATATTTATGGGTGACTTTAATTACCCACTATTAACTGGGAAGCCTATATGATGCCAAATGTACATGTACAGCAATTCCTGGATTTTGTAAATAAAAACTCCCTGGACCAGATAGTCAATACACCAACCAAGGGTGCAACCATACTGAATCTGGTCCTCACTAATATGGGAGACTGCTGCATGCCCCCTACGGTAATGCCTTCCCTGGTAAGGTTAGACCACAAAATGGTCTCCTTTGAAGTAAAAATAAAACCTGGGCCCCCAGCTAAACCTGGAATATTCAGGAACTATTCTAAGGCTAATCTCCTGCTATTAAGTGAGTACCTGGCAAAATTTCAAGCTCCCATAAACCCTGAGAACACTTCTGCCTATGCACAGCTGTTCACAAAAACCCTGTATAAGCATGTCCATAGCTACATAAAGGCAACTTAACCCACAAGGAAGAAGTACAAAACTAACTCAAAAAGCAAGCCACCCTGGTGGAATCACATAATCATTTGGCTGTATAACAGGAGGAAGAAAATCATGACAAAAATTAGGAGGTGCAGCATCCAGCAGGTAAAAGCACTCTCATCATACTAAGCAAACAGTTCAGAGGACAAATAAAGTCTACCAAGCCAAATTTTAGGATAGTATGGCCTCCCAGGCCAAGGACAACTACAAAGCATTCTTTAACTATGTCTGCAACCTCAAAGGCAATACACAATTGAGTGCAGAACTCATTGTAAATGAAGCCAATTATACTGTGACAGAAGATATAGCAAACCTCCTGGCTGATAAATTCAGCCCCAGCTTTACTCCTCGTTCTCCTTCAAACCCCCCCCTCAGGAATTATCATCAAATATAACTCCCCCTATTATCACTAGGGAACAGGTCCTTATTGCTCTCTCGATGACCAAGAACACTGCATCAATGGGATGAGAGAATATCACAGGATGGCTTCTAAATAGCAACAAACATGACCTATCAGGGCCTCTGGAATTACTATTTAACTATAGCCCCTGATCAGGTTTTGTGCCTCATGAATGGAGAAAGGCAACAGTCATTCCTATGCACAAAGGTGGGCCATCTACAGACCCCGGAAACTACAAACCCATAAGTCTCACTAGTCTTATATGTAAAGCCATGGAAAAAAATTATCATGGAGATGATCAACAGAGATATAGTAAACCTCCAGACACTGGACTCAACCCAGTTTGGTTTCGTCAAGGGCAGGTCATGCTTACTCAACCTGGTGGACTTCTTTCAGAAAGTCACCAAAGCAATGGATGAGGGCAAAATCATTCACACTGCCTACCTTGACCTGGCCAAGGCATTTGACACAATACCCCACTTGGGCATTGTTGGCAAACTCAAGAGGTTAGGTACAAACCCGTATGTCACCCAGTGAATAGCCAAATGGCTGAAAAACAGGACCCAGGAAATTAGAACTGGGGATTTCACCTCTACAAAGAGGCCAGTCACAAGTGGAATTCCTCAGGGATTAGTCCTTGGACCGCTCCTTTTTGGCATTTACTTCTCAGAAGTCAAAGCCAATTTCAATGGTCTCTGGCTGACTAAATTTGCAGATGATTGCAAATTAGGAGCTGCCAATGAATCTCACACTCACACAGATGTTCTTCAGGAGGGGCTGACACAGACAAACAACTGGTGCCAGTGCCACAGACTAAAACTAAATGCCAAGAAATGCATAATAGTATCCTATGGGGATCTCCCAGGCCAATGCTTACACTTATCAATGATATCATAACTTGTCAGAGATTTGGAATGCATGGCAAGGCTTAAAAGGCCCTTGTGATCATTAGCATAGTAAACACCTATGAATCTATGAACCTATGAAATACATCTCAAACAGGGCAAATTTGCTAAATGGTGCTTTTCATATCTTTGTTACACCATTACTGATGTTTTGCAAAGCTAAAGTATAGGAGTTTCCTGAGCTTGTATGGTAACATCTTGCCAAATTTGAGATATTTTCCTTTTTCTAGATGTGATATCAGCGGCATGTCAGCAGTAATTTGAATTACTGTCTTGAAGTTTCAAACTTCAAATACTTACACATATTTGTTTTGTGTGTGCATGTGTGCGTGTGCGTGTGCGTGTGTGTGTGTGTGTGTGTGTGTGTTTGTATAACATGTATGTATGTATACTGTGCTTAATTTAGTTTAAGAATCTTTTTAACTAAAAATAAACACCATCAAAAGATGGTACAGATTATTGATTAACTTTTAATACAAGCCAAACTTGTTTTGAAGACTGATATTTTTGCCTTGATAACTTATATGTTACATTTTCTGTTCAAGGTAAGAGTTTCTTCACTAAGCCTACTATGAAATGTTGGCTGTCTAAAATGCCATTTAATAAAACAATGTTTAGTAAAATGAAGTGTCACATGAAAAAAATGTGAAAAGTTGCACAAAGTGCAATTTTAAGTGCACACAAGTCCTTTAGAGACAGTGGTGTTATCCATAAGGGGAAAATCTTTTTCTTTGTTTCATTTGTTTTTATCAGCTTGTAACTGCTATGTAACTTGTAATGATATTTCAACAATTTTCATATAGCTGTATATGAGCTTTGCAATACGAGCATATGCATTGTTTGGCACTTCAAAATACTGACAGAAGAAATAAGTTAATCACACTTGCTATGCTGAGCAGCCTTATACTGGGCCATACTCTTAAATGAAAGCCAGACAATAGTAGCCCCACTTAATATAGCTCTTAAAAAAGAAATATGTTAATAAAACTGGCTACAAAGTAATTATCATTATACAATAGAAGGTCATTAGTATTACAAAATGTGCATGATGATTAAACATTCAATCAGCATGCCCATTGTGAATCAAGGAAATCACAATAGAAAGAAGTCTGGATGCTCAAGACTTCTCGAGTAGCCTATTTTCTATTGGAATATTGCTTCATAATGCCTTCTGAATGAAAGAACTTTAATAATAATCTTACTGCTGGTAAACCATTTCTCATAACTATCCATAGTATTGCAGAACGCCCTGCTTTTCTGCATATTTGTGTCACATCCCTTATAAAATCTGTTTTGTACACACACTTTCACTTAATTTGTCAACATAGCACTAAAAAGTAGTATGCATGTAAAACTGGCTGCAAAATTGTAAGCACTATAAAACATGCATTAAGTTTTAGGTAAAGCTTCTTTCTGTCTTTCTCTTGCTCCCTTTCTCTCTCAGTGTCCTTGATTTCATCCCTCTCTCTATCTCTCTCTCTTTTTCCCACACTGCATTCCCAGGACTGTTACTGTTTCACATTTTAGAAAAATCATAAAGTCAAGAATAATGAAAATGTTCCTTTTTTTAGTTATTTTGTAGTCATAATTCAGAATCACAAAGCCATTTTTCTTGTTAATTTGTAACTCACATGCCCTTAAAAGTAATGTATATAGTGATGGTAGGTTGCTTAGATACTTATAAAAACCTGAATTGTGATTTTCATTTTTACATTTTATTACTAAAGATTAATAGTAAGGACTGCATTATATCACTGAGCACATTCATGCAGAAGTGAGAAAGAAGTATTGATCTGGGACTTTGTCTTAGGAAAGCAGCAATTCCATTTTTGATACCAGATGCGAATATTAGACCATGTAATCCCCATGACACTGAAACCTCCTTAATCCCAAGTCTAACCACAATACCACATGTACTCATAACCAGAAGAGTGGAGGGTTCTGTGCATATCATAAAACCCATATCATGAAATGTGAAAAAGGAATGTAAAGCCTCGCTCAGAATTTCAGTTGTGAACCAACAAAAACTCTTATAATGATATCAACTGTACCACTGGAGACCAGGGTCTATTGTTTTGGTTACAGTGTATTGTTTGGAATGCCAGAAAGGTTCAGATAGTCCAGATTCTAGCATTACTGAGTGCTCAGTTTAGGAACCTCTCTTTGTTGTCAGACTGGTAGATAGAAGTAGAAATACATGTAAATCAGAAATTTGGCTTCTTTCACATTACTAAGCAAACGATCATTGCTGCATGCGTGATGAAATACCTAAAGCAAAAGATCACCATGAGGTGATACTGGAACACTTTTGATTCTGGAGCTCTGCAACAGAGACAGAACAGATTATAAGACAATGCATAAACAATTAGAGCAGATTATAAGACAATACGTAAACAGGTACCTCTGGTAATTAGTATGCAATCATAGCCTTAACAGTGTAATGTATCAAGTTGTCTTAGAGGAAGATAAACCTAACAATGTGTACCTGATCACTAATCTAATAAATTTCTATGCACATGCACTGCTTGTATTGGCAGACATTGTTGCAACATTTTAGGAAGTGAAAGGACTGAGTCAATTATGGAGAAATTTTATTTTAAGCTCAGAAGTTCATCTGTAAGGAAAAATGGCTGAACTATAATCAATATTTTCTGACAAATATAGTATTGGGAAGATGAATAAACTGAGATGGTTAAATTAGATTTTTAATCAAAAAAATAATCTGCTGAGAAATGCAATCAAAGGAAAGATGCCACTGAAGCGGAAGGAAGGCAGTGGGCAGGATACCGAAGAATGGAATTATCTACAATAATAACATTATTCATTAAGTAGCACTTTAGACCTTAGCACTTTTGCAATCGTAAGATAATGAGAAAGTCTGATCTGCACTTGCTGAATGAGAAGGCCAATGTATCATGGGGCAGTGCGACTAGTTCCTCTAATAAGGCAGTTATATGGATATTTTACCTCAGAAAGAATTACCAGCCAACAATTATAAAGTCATTTAGGATAGAAGATTGAATTAATTTTGGGATGTGTAGTATGCAGAATACAGTTATTTTTCTGCTGCCTTAGCGTGAATAGACACTGCAGAAAATTTAGGATAACATAGCTTGATGAAGTTAAATATACTTACCACTCTCCAATCTGAAGAGATTTTTTTTTCTTGTCTAGTTTTAAGAGATTTAAGCAGGCAGAATGCTTATTATGATGACAAGACATCACTGCTGTATAGGTAATACCTGATGCCTTCTCCTTTTAGTCAGCAGGAAGAGATAGGATTGTCAAAGGAAAAAACTTCAAAGACCAATACACGTAAGGTTCAGTTAAGGCATATTTAATTACTTGCTGCAAGGAGACAAAAACATGCAAATACAAGGATTTGTCTAACTACTAACAGGAAGTATGCTTATTGTTATACTGTTTTACAAGACATGGCCTTCTATGGCTGACGTAGTCAAACACAACTTTCAGTATTGTTCTACAGCAGATGTTACTCAGATTTTCTGCTGACATGACTAGATTTGTAAGAAACTTTTGAGAAAAACAACCTGGCCTTGGTGGGCACTAATTCGTTTACAGGCTTCTATTGTACAGTGTTACATTTCAAGGTACTCTTCTAACTCAGATACAAGCAAATGCTGATTGCAGTTCACATTTTCAAACAGGTTTTGTCCTAATTATCTATAGTTCTACAGCGCACAGCACAAACGGAACTTCTTGCCTAAGCTTCATACAAGTAGTATTGTTCTATTCATTATTTTCCTAACATAAGCAGGAATCATCTGCTTCTCAGTAAATTTCCAAGGCACAAGCAAGATTTTAGCTAACAATACAAGGTCAGAAAGCATCTGCAGTTTGTACAGATTTATGCAGTATGAAATAGAATAAATGTGTTAACCCTTTTCAAGCTCTAAATGCACTAAGCATATTATTAATATATACATTAATACATATTTTTCTGACAGGACGTATAAACATAAACATCTTTCCTTTTAGCAGTTTGCCACTAGTGAGCATTTGTGTAGCAGCCTGGTTTTAACCACATTACATTATTCCAGCATCGTCTTGAATGTGTATTCTGATGGTTTCTATAGCTAGAAAATCCTTGATTGAAAGAAAATGCCTGACTTCCTATGAGTATGATTGCCAGAATCTGAGAAGAAAGGGCTTGTTTAGCATGCATTAAATGTTGTTAGCCTTTGTCTATGCATCTGTAACAAAATATAAGAATGAAACATTTTAAAATGACACCATCTGGGTGATTTAAATTGAGGGACTCCAGTATCTTTTACACACTGCCTTTCACTTCAGGTAGTATCAAAAAGAAAGCAAAAAGGGTCTCCAAGAATTTTTAAACCTTTGATGATATCAGGTCCCTTGGTAAGGGAGCTAACAAGGCATAACAAATAAAGCTCAAGAATTAAGTTTCAAAGAATGTTTTGTCTTCATAGGAGTTTTATTTCAATTAAGTACTTTCATCAAACAACTTGGTCAAATACACTACAGTCCTTTAAATGGTCATTCATAAGTATTTGAAATATACACAGTTTTCCAACAATGAGAATGGGGGGGGGGGTATTCATTAAAATAACTAGAAAATATGAGTTTCCTCACTGAAGGGAGCAGATGAATTCCACTCAATGAAAAAAACACCTAATTTGCATGTGAGTCAGTGAGTGGGTGGATTTATTTTTAGTTACTTGCATGTGAGAACTGGATACTCTGTCCTATATTTCCATGAGTTAACCATATTCATATCTGTACTTTTTTTTTTTACATGACAGTTATCTTATCTGGTTCAAATCATACTCCTTAGAAGCTATTCCATAGATGCTCTTCCTAGATATATAACTTCCTAGAAGCTGTGTCCAGTTTACAATATAGTGGTTGTCTAAATTCAGGTTATAGTTTCTGCATTGCAGTTATCTTCAGTTATCTTACAGAAAGTATTCTAAATCATTTTGGAACCATTTCCAAATGTTTTACAAGTTATACAGCATAAACAAGGGGGTATACCATCAGAAATCTGAGTTAGTGACTGTAAACTTGTTTTCAATTATATCTAAAAGAACTAATGGTGAACAGAATATACACCAATAATTTAGGCAGATAGCAGACCAAGGAGCTATATGTTGAGATGAGAAAGCAGAAATAAAACTAGAAATTAAAATAAATCAAAAAGTACAGAACTAAAGACTGGAATCTAAAATACCAAACACTAAGCAAGACCAAAACAGTGGGGAAATTTGTTTCAAATTAGATTTAAATAAATTACAGTATAAAAAATAAATAAAACAGCTTCAGTCCATCAGAGAAGCATACCATGAGTGTCAGTGTTACTGTTCCACACTCCAAGCCAATTTACCATAGTGCATCAGTTTCAGTAGTTTTGTGTGAGGGTGTAAATTTCATGCTATCCATGTGTCCTTTGTTTGACTGTAGAAAATTTGTTTTCTCTTTTAGTAAGTTGTTCTCTGTATGAAGGTGACTTGTCAAAAGGGTAGTGTGATTCCTGCCCTGTGCTGATAAGGGTATGGAAAGGCCATGGTATGTTTTAAAGCTAAAAGGGGCTTGCTGATTGGATGGGCATATCAAAAGAGATTTTTTTTTCTGGAATGTGATCCTGTATTCTGTGATGTCAGCAACTGTAGTATTGGGTAAGTGATAGAGTTTGTCCCATAAAGGTGGGCTAAACCTTGCTTATCTGAAACCCTGAATTGCCTATTTATCAACAAAAAATCATTTATAAAAGCATAATATGTAAGACAGTAGTCAACGCTGGGCACAATTCAGAAAAAGTATTTTGTCTCTCTCTCTCTCTCTCTGTATATATATATATATATATATATATATATATATATATATATATATGCATCTACTTCACATTACCAAAATGTCAGTAGACTGACTTTCATGTCATTGAGACAATGCTAAAAATCCAAAATGCTGAAATCCCACATAGCTGACTATCAAAAAACCGACTCAATAACAAGCAATGTACCTCTCACATAACCCATCATCAAAAACAAAATCTCATCCAATGTAAACACTGCCCTGTTAAATAACATGAACTACCCAACTACTGAACTCTCCTCCAAACCCTGCCCACAAACGAATAGCCACTTGAAAATAAGAAATCCCACTGAATGTTCAGCCAAGTGCCCTGCAAAAATATTCAGAGGAGATTTTTTAAAACAAAAATCACAAACACTTTAATTTAACATGTTACATTTTTGCTGGGTGGCTATACCCCCCGAGGCGTCCAACTCCCCTACAAATTATATATACCAACTGCAAAATTGCACTACAATGCTGAAATGAACAAAGTTCCTGTTCCGCTCATCTTAGAGTTGCTATTTCAATTGTTCAGTCATCTGAAACGTCAGCATAGTGAAGTTTTAGTTATATGAAACCTTGCTCTTTTCTTCTGGTTGATATGAAAATCGGTTTACTTTCATTGGGTAATGTCTAGTCGACCCAATTTTATATACACACATATATATATATATATATATATATATATATATATATATATATATATAGATATATATATATATATACACACACACACACACACACACACACACACACACACACATATAAAAACCTAACTTAAATTTAGACAACTGATACATTGTTAAATAGATAGCTCCTAGGCAATTATACATCTAAGTATGGCACCTATGGAATAGCATCTAGGGTATATGCCTTAGACCAGATAAGACAACTATCATGTAACAAACAGTGTAAATATGATAAACACATGAAATGAGGCAGAGAGTATTAGTTTCCTATTGGCTAGTAACTAAAAGAAACCCACTCACTGAACCACATGCAAAGTAGGCATTTTTTTTCATCCATTGGAATGCATCCAATCCTTCCAATCAGGAAACATATATATTCTAGTGAATTATAATGAATGCCCTTCCATTTCTAATTGTTGTCAAACTGGATATATTTGTACTACTCACAAATTATTGTTAAGATGGATTATACTAGATCTGATGAAGTCATTTGTAGAAAGTGCATATTCAATTAAAGCTCCTTTGAGAAAAAATAGTCGATCGAAGCATGAGGCTTTCTTTCAACTTTTATTTTTTTGTTATAAATTGTTAGTCTTCCTACAAAGGGACCTAATATCATCAAATGCTCAAACTCTCTGGGACACTTTTCTGCTCTCTCTCTAATCCCTTTAGATGTATATATAGGCATTTATAGCATATTGTCAAGTTTTTAAAAAATTCAAAATTCATATGTTTGAGACCATATGTTCAAGTTTCTGAAAAGGGGATATAATGAAGCCCTAGTTTATAGTAATGTATGACAAATATTGGAAGAAAGGGATAGAACAGCATCCCCTGTATTTAGTGATATCCCACAAATATATGTATGGGTACAAATGAAAAAGCAAAAGTCAACTAAGATATATTACATCTCAAAACAATTTAAGTAAGAAAATAGAAAATATTTTAGAAACAAAAACTGGCCTATACTGCTATCTATGCCAGAAACGACATCTATTGTAGGTGAAAGCCAAGATTTGCACACAGGAATTGCTTGAATTTAAAGAGAGACTTATGTTATAAAGATTTTAATTTAAATAATAGGGAAATGACATCTGGTAATAAAAAGCGCACAATGCCATGTTATAATTGTAGTTGCTGCACAGATATATGCAGTAAATTAGAATTTGAACATCCTACTGGTAAGGAAATATACAAGGTGGACTGTTATGCAACATGTAATACTGAATTAATAGTATAGTTGCCTACCTGCATGGCGTGCACAGGATTTTACATAGGTAAATGTTCTAGGCGGTTAAAAGACTGTATAATCGAACATAAATCAGAAATTAGAAGGATGGTAATGACCAATGCACTACCTAAGCACCTTAAGGAAAAGGGATCAACAATAAATTAAATTTTAAAGTGTTGCAAGTACTACATGTAAACATGAGAGGTGGGGATATTGTAAATAAGTTAGATATAGCTGAATACAGATAGATAACCATGTTAGAAGGAGATAAATATCCAGACTTGAATAATATGGTTAGTCTAAAACCTATATTAGTAGCCAAACAAAAGGAACATAAATTAATGTCATGCACAAACATAATGAATATTAAAATGTTGATGACAATGTTTTAATTTAGCAATATGGCTATAAAGCTCTATTAATGTTACTTAATTGATATGGACATTTTATTGGTTGGTTGTGTCATGTGTTTTTAGAAAAATGCCTATTTATACTGTGAACAAGATGTTTCATTATACTGATGAAGGGTGTTACCCGAAGGTTTTATTCTGTTTTTATTCTGAATAAAAGAGAGTGCTGCCTTACTGTTTTTTGTTTCATTTTAAGTCATATTATAGCAGTGAAACTTTTCTACAATTGGTGTTTGCTTATACCTTCCCCTCCAATGTCAGCCATGTTTACCAGCCAAACTAGAGCAATGGAGACTGATGATTTCATGATGATACCAGTTATCACATTTACTGTAGTGTGCAAACTTGAGCAACACATTTATGTGATATTAAGCAGGGAGCAGCAGTGCTAAGTAGGGAGGAACTAAATAATTGCAATTGGAAGGTCAATCTGACACATGGTCTTAGTTTGAGGGGTGTCTACTGATGTAGTCTGGAAATATATACATGTATATATTTATATATATATATATATATATATATATATATATATATATATAGATATATATATATATATATATATATATATATATATATATATATATATATATATATATATATATATACATATATATCTTGGAAATTGCAAGGTAACTGTTAGGTGAGACAGGTTTGCAGACATGCACTGGAGGCATAAATATAATGACCTGACACATTTGTTTTTATCTTCATACAGTGTGAAAATTGCTTTTTACACTATGGGATTCAAACCTAGGCATAACAGACAAAGCACTTTATTCCACAGCATTGATTTTCCATCTTTGCCACAGAAGATGTATTGCTCAGATATACTCATGAATCATAAAAAAAATACAGGTGACAGTATGAGCTGTTACACTTGTATGTGTGTGTGACCTGAAAAGGTTATTGTATATATATATATATATATATATATATATATATATATATGTATATATATATATATATATATATATATATATATATATATATATATATATATATATATATATATCTTGGAAATTGCAAGTTAACTGTTAGGTGAGACAGGTTTGCAGACATGCACTGGAGGCATAAATGTAATGACCTGACACATTTATTTTTACCTTCATAGAGTGTGAAAATTGTTTTCTACACCATGGGATTCAAACCTAGGCATAGTTATCAGATATACTCATGAATCATAAAAAAAATACAGGTGACAGTATGAGCTGTTACACTTGTATGTGTGTTTGACCTGAAAAGGTTATTGTATATATATATATATATATATATATATAGATATATGTATATATATATATATATATATATATATATATATATATATATATATATATCTTGGAAATTGCAAGTTAACTGTTAGGTGAGACAGGTTTGCAGACATGCACTGGAGGCATAAATGTAATGACCTGACACATTTATTTTTACCTTCATAGAGTGTGAAAATTGTTTTCTACACCATGGGATTCAAACCTAGGCATAACAGACAAAGCACTTTATTCCACAGCATTGATTTTCCATCTTTGCCACAGAATATGTATTGCTCAGATATACCCAGGAATCATATAAAAATACAGGTGACAGTATGAGCTCTTACACTTGTATGTGTATGTGACCTGAAAAGATTATTGGATATAGATAAAGTTGTGTATGTGTCTTGGGTAATTGTGAAGCCCATACAAGTCCAGATAGCAGAATTATACTTACAGAACTATGGTACACAGTATACCCTCAGTCATACATCTGAAAAGACAGTAATAGTGTCTCATCCCACATACACATAATTCAATTGGATGTTAATGAAAAGACCCTGTGAATTGTGTGCTGCTTATTTATACTTTCAACATTGACAACATTACATCTAACACTTTATAAGTTTAACCTGACATACCCACTGAATGTATGGCAACCTGCAGTGCTGTTGTGTTTTCCTTCTCTTAACCAGTAATCATTCACAGTTACAATCCATTAAAAACAAACACTGAGGGAGTGTCTGTACTATTTTTACATCAGATACAGTGAGCCAAGTATTTGGGATTCAGCAACTCTAATCAGTCCACACCTGATTTGCATCTTCACCATGTTAACAGCACTGAATCTACACCATATAAAGAGGCAACCATGTAGCTCAGAAAACTGATGGTGAGGAGATTTGTTTACATGGAAAATGCAGAACAGAAGCTATTATTTTGGGATATATCTGCACAAATGATTGCTAAACTTGAGAAGGTATGCTTGCATTTTGTCAACTACATACTGCATAACTCAGAATGTAATTAAGAAAAATCTGAAGCAAGAACTTTTAAACTTTTATCTATATGCATTAGTTAGACATGTACTGATGCCATAGGCATGTTTGCCAAGATATTTCACAGGTATACATAATTGCAATACCTTAAAATGGAATGTTTTGTGATAAATCTGTAGATGTTTCAGAGCAGTTCATTTGATAGCACTTTTAGCATTTCAAAGATGGTTTGTTAGCAAAATGTGTCATTTGCCTATTCTTTTTTTGGTGGGAGGAGCAAAGTTGCATTTCTGTTATGGCACAAACAAGGATATGTCGCTATTGTTACTCTCTTTTTTGCATCCATCCTGCCATTCGTATTCCAAATCTCATGACTGTTTTATGTTTCTCCAGTGGGTAACACTGAGATGCTACCTTTTCTGTTTTATCTGAGAACAGTTATTTTGCAGTTATGTGATACTTATGTGTATTATCCTTCTGTTGCCTTTTAGCACACATAGGACTATGCCACCCAGGCATCTCAATCCTCAAAGACCACCCTTTATTGATGCTGAAAATCAGGTTATTGTCACTGCTTTTATGCAGCATGGTGCCTTCCTGCTTGAAAGGGGACAGGGAGATATGGCATGAACAATGCAAATTTGGCAGCAGATTATCAACAATGTTAATGCCATGGGGGACCACAGCAGGACATATGAGCAGTTGTGTCATAGGGCCACTGACATAATCTCATCTGCAAAGAGTAGAGCAGCTGCAGTGGGCCATGATCAGATGGATATTGGAGGGGGATGCTACAGAATCACCACTAACACCAAATGAAGACTTCCTGTCCACTGTCAGGGATCCAGACAGAACCCAGAAAAGTGCAGAACAGCATGTCCTCAACATCGGTGTGACAGTTTCAGAGACAGCAAGCATGTCCCAAGAAGAGATTCCAGGTAGGCTTTTGCATCTCAATTTTTGAATACTGTTGCATAGTACAATTTAAAAAAAAATACGCTACTTCTGTTTCACAAGAATTTTTTGAGGGGAGATTGAAGATTGTTACAGTTAACCGCACATTCTGATTGAGTAGCTTAGGTTAGAGTTCTCATCCAAGTTCTTGTTGAAAGTATAGTTAATGGACATATAAAGGGGTAAAGAATTACCCCTTTGTTACTGTTAATTGTGATGATGTTGTCCTTACCTTTTGCTTAATTTCTTTCAGGACCATCTGCCATGCAGAGCATACCGTCATCTGTAGATGGTAAGCCAAACATTCTTATGTCAGTACTGATGGGCAATTCAAAGAAATATCTTAGTGTGTGATGTTGATGTCAGGACTCTTGTGAGTATTGCTGTACTGTCTAATAGTGTTGGCACTATTATGTTAACATATATTGGAGTATAGTAGGTTAGGTATTAATTGTTCCTGTGTTTGTTTCTTATTATCACAGATAATCCTTACAGTACAAGTGTGGGACTTCTACCACATGATGTCAGTGTATCAGCAGACTCTGATGATGATGATGGCTAAACAGAGGCACAGTGATGTGGTGCATAGGTTGAATCTGACACTGAGGTTGACATAAAGCCATTTCCTGAAACTCCATTGGACATAACCAGTAGGCATACACCTACCCATTCCAGTGATCCCTCAGATATTGGACAGCTGGACGATGAGACAACTGATCAGGGAAATGTGATTACAGCAGTTTCAGTGCCTGTTGACTCTGGCTATAGCCAAAGTGTGGTAAGGTGCCATGAAGCAGGGTTGTTAAGGGTGCTTGGAGGAGGCCTTCTGTCCATCCTCCACCTGATCCAGGTGTCTCTTCCTGTGCCACTCAACATATGTTTAGGGCCATCATGGAGGTACAGGCATGTTCCCATATGTCCTACTGAGAATTGTTTAGGGTTGTAGATGTGGCATAATCTGACATAAATTACTGCCTCCACTGTGTTGCCAATTCAATAGATTGGATGAAAGACACATTGGAACAATGGGTGTCTTTGATGGAATAAGCAGTGTTTGTGATAGAATGACTGTTGGCAGGGTGATGGCATCCTCATGAGCGTAGGTCAGCCACATCATCTACTGATAGCCAACATGGCTGTGCCAGATCACGGTCCCATAGTGGCAGTACTTCCACTGCCCCATCAGTGAGTGAGCTGCCCACACTCAGATTTGGCAGTCCATGGGTTCGTGGTCCTTGGCTCCCTCATGAGGGGAACTCATCCAGCAGACATCAGTCATGTTTAGGTAGCAGCAGTGCATCTGACCATGGCTGTGGACATGCCAGTGCAACTCCTGGCAGAGCCAGTTCTTGTGGTCAGGGACAACAATGATGAACTGCCACCTGCACCATGCACAGCGCACACCTGTCTGACATACCAAGATGTAGAACTAGCACAGAGCTTGGCTGTGTTCATGCAGGCACTCACACCAATTTCACCTGGATAACCCCTACACACACACACACACAGCAGTTTCATGGTTCAGCTGTGCAACTTAAAACTCAATTTGTCTCACTAGTCATTTGTTGGTTTATCCAAATGTCTGCATGCTTCTCTTTCCTACTCACACACACTCACCAACCTTTTGTGCCAGCCTATGCTTCCTGACCCCCACCCCCCCACCACACACACACAAAACACACTGTGCAAGTGATGAGAACTGTGCCATATCCCTGTTTTGTATCTTTTGGATTCAAGGATACATAACCTTTGTGTCTGATGCCCAGGATGCATAGCTGACTTAGTGCGTAGTATATCTGCATTTGTGATGTCGAACTGGTAATTGTACCTCTGACTTATATTGGACTTAGAACATTAGGCAGTTGACAGCATCAACATTTTCTAACTTTATTCTGAATGATCTTGTGAGAGTTGTGAAGTCTGAAACTGAAATGTACATCATTACTTTCTAACGTCTCTCTTTAATGATTTTTCCAATACAACTGTATGGTGCTACCTGAGGGCATGCAGTGACCACCACTGCTTTTGAGTGGTATGACTGTGTGAATCTTTGATGCCTGAGGACCTCTACTTAATAATGGACATGTAGTAAAATATTCACAGTATTTCCATGCTTTTTCATGCCATGCCATGCATATTCTACTTAATATAAGTCAAATAAGTCTCTGCTTTCACATGTTATGGTCATTTCAGTACAAATCTCCAACCTTTTATTTGCTTACACTTCAAAGTAATGAAATGCAAGGATATGCCAGTCATTCATATTATTACACAATACACTCCAGGTTCAATACTTATCTTGTAAATCCAGCAGTTGTAACAGTTTTAATTCAGGGCTGACTCTGATGCAAGCAGTACTCAGCAAATACATGGGGAGGTAAAGGTTGTGAGAGTTACCTGGCATCACTGTTACTATATGTATGTAAGTAGGTAGGCCCTTAGGTCATGAGTGAGTGTGTTATGCATTGTCTCTTAGCCAATGAGAGGGCATACTGAGCAAGTCTATGTCTGCCTACACCCACAGCAGCTGCTGGTTCCCCCTCTGACTCCTCATCTGTGTGTGGCTATGATAACCTTGGCATTGGTAGTGGGATGTGTGCTCCTTCCCCTTGCTGATCCTGCTGAAGCTGATTTCTCAGGATGATGTTATGTAGCATGGCAAATACCATGAATAGTTCAGTATATGTCTATGGATTGTACTGCAGGGTTCCCCCAGATGTATCTAGGTACCGGAACCACGACTTCAGCAGTCCAAAGACACACTCTAAGATATTTCTGGCTTGAGCGTGTGCCTCATTATGGCATTCTTCAGTGGATGTGTGTGTGTGTATTTCTGATGGGTGTCATCAGCCACAGTTCCAGTGCATAGCCTGCATCCACTAGTAAATGACCCTATGGAATACCCGCCCCTCCCCTCAAAGTGAGCATCTGATATAGTTGGACTGTGTGCCAGATATATGAGTCATGGTAGCTACCAGAGTTGCCAGCATACACATTCAAAGTAATTCCCTTGACATTACAAATGACTTGACAGTTAATAAAGTAGAAGCCCTTTCTATGTATGTACATCCTTCCCTGTTCCTTGGATGGTCCCTTAATTTCTATATGTGTGCAATCTATGGCACCCAGTGCTTCAGGGTAGTGTGCAACAGGGTAGAACTCCTGCATACTTCTGGCCCTATCCTCAGCAGTATGGGGAAAATATATGTGGTCACTGTCATGTTGGAGCATAGCATTCAAGAATTGATGGATGATCCTGGAAGCTGATGCTTGTGACACCCCCAACAAGTCCCCTGTTCTTCTCTGAAAGATACTTGTAGCTAAGATTCTAAGTGCTACCCATACCTTTTTCTTCACTGGGATAAGTTCCCTTTAGTTTGTCCTAGCTCTGAGTTGAGGATGACAGAGGTTGCAGAGTTACTGTAGTGTGTCTCTATCCAACCTGTATTGCTCTACAATTTCCACATCGTGTAGATTGTGATAAGTTAAAATGGGCCTGAAAACTCTTCTTCTTCTTCTTGGCTTTGGTCTATTAGCAGCAGCAGCATAGACTTCAGCCTTTTGAACATAGATATGAATAAAAGCAACAGCAGCCCCTAACATTGTTTCTGTGCAGACTCCTTTCCATGGCTGTATTCCAATAGGTTTTGGAATTCACAGGAATAAAACAGCACTGAGTCTATACGTTTGCTTTATAGCTTGTTGAATAGGTCCTCCATCTTGGATTGGCTGATTAGCATACAGTTCAGCTGCTTATTCTGAACTTAGCATGCCACGGTATAAATGGACTGTGTAGGCTTTATGGAATCTGGCTGATGGTCTATCATATTGTATTGGAGGGTTTACTATTACAAGGTCGAACGGCACTCCAACTGTAGTATAGTCGACAACGGAAGGTCGAAACTGATAATCGCGAACACAAACAAACAATCTAGGAATGGGTTTCAACATGGGTCGAGGTAGGAGAGATGTTTGTAGTTCAGAATAATACGAACACCTACCTCAACCCATGTTAACACCGTTCCTAGATTGATTTTTTTACTTCGACATTCGACATTTACGACCTTCCGTTGTCGACTATAGTACAGTCGAAGGAGTGCCGTTCGACCTTGTAATAGTAAACTGTATTAGAGAACAGAGTCTGACAGTTATGCTCTAAATTTTTTGCTGCATTTTCTGCTTTGACATGTATTACCTGCTGGTTTCTGTCTAGCATAAAATACCAATGAATACAGATTTGCTGGATTACATTATGATCACAGCAGTTTTCAGATAAATTTGCATATGGCAAAACCTAGATTTCCTTTATTCATTATGATTAGTTCTCCATAGTGTAAATTATGCTGGATATAGCTCTTAGTTCACGTTCTCTCCGCATGTGAATCAATTTACCTTGTCGTCCTTGTCTTTCTCGATAGAAGTCTTATGTGTCTTCTTTTTGCCAGAGAGACAATTATTATAAGGAAAAAAAAGAGCGGACATAAACCATGCAGTGAGGAATTATAATACCTCAGAAGTACTGTAAGTGCTGAAATATGATGGTCAGATAAATTTGGGAGAAAAAAATTGAAAAACATGTTAAAGTCTATTATTATTTGAGCCTGTAAACTCGGTTATGCATGTCATATACTCTAGAATAATCTGTGTATAATTGTACTGCCTATTTATACCGAACACATGTGAAACAAACTCATTGAGTAGATTAGTTAAGACAGAAATGTTCATGAAAGATATGCATGTGATTCTGATGCAGAAGGATTGATAAAAGAAGCTATGGTATTAAAGCTGGCTCAATTATAACTATCCTGTTGTAAAAACATCACCATGTCATTCAGTAAAATTTTTTTAACCAAATCACTGCCTCGTCTGGCTATAAAATGATATTTGATAACTTTAGGCTGGTGACATGCTTTGAGTATTCTTTGCTCTGCATAAATAGTATGTCCAGCATTGTTTGCATGCAAGCTTCTCCCCATTTAGAAAACATCTTCTCCTTTTATTCTTACGAAAGGAAAATGAAAACATCAGTGCATAACCTTCTCTAATAAGCTTTGTTTTTTTCATTTATAAGAAAATTATTTTTTGAAGGAACACTGTATATTTTCTTAAAGGTCACACACATCTTCACTGTTAGTCTTGCATTTTTATCCTGCCTTATTTGGTAAGTCTCCCTAAGGTACATGCATGTCTCCACTCTTGTTAATATGAGGTTTTTAGAATCTAATCTTATTCTACATTGCTGAGCCCAATTAAGGGAGAAATGTGTCCACAGGTAGCAGAGCTGACTTATTCATCTGAATGCCGTATTAAAGGACTATGTCTTGTAAAGTAAATTCATGAGACAATGTCTGAAGACATTTTTATTTTTCTCAAGGTTAGTTTGCATATCTCCCATTATGCTATAATAAAGTCAGGTTTGCATATATGTTTTAGAAATAGTTTCTCTGCTTCATCATATCTTGTCTGAGTAGGTCCTATACACACCAGCAACAGAACTTTTCCCTTTTTGTATTTTGCTTATTGTCAGATTAGTAGGCACGTGATTTTCTTATCTTACCTTGATGAGCCTCTTAATATTTACAGACACTACTAGACTGAACATTACTACTAAATAGAACCACATAATGTTACATAATAACGATTTATGCTTATAGGAGCAAAGCAAATATCCAGTCACATATTTCATGTTCAAATTGCTATGTACTGGCTTAAGAGTCAGATGAGTAACAGGGTGCACTAATCTGCAATCACAGAAAATGACATGAGTGCCCTACACTGAGATCTGAGTATTATAAAAAGATTTATCTTGTAACAGAAACAAGTGACAACATCTGAAATAGCAAATCTAGCCAATGATTATTAACAAATGGAGTGCCAGTGCAGTCTACCATACAATTAAGCATCTTAAGATGCTAAGGATGAAGCTGCCAGGTAACAGGAGAAGAGAAAGGCCTAAGATAAGATTTGTAGATGTGGTGAGAGAGGACATGCAGGTGATTGGTGTGACAGAGCAAGATGCAGAGGACAGGAAGAAATGGAAACAGATGATCTGCTTTGGCCACCCCTAAAGGGAGCAGCCGAAAAAAGGAGAATATACAGTTGTTGATTGGACAGGCTCTATGATTTTATTTCTAGCATTGGGTGTTTGCATTTTTACCAACTGATGTGAATGCTTTTCCTATTGGAAATTTAAGCTGTTTTTTTATATTTTTATTGGTTGAACAGTCACAATAGGATGCTGCTTCCCAGCAGGGATTTGAGGACATTTATTCTTTCTTCTTTCAGATAGCCTTCTGATTAGGAATTGTTCATTTGTTAAATAAATCACCAATGTCTTTCTTGCACTTTTGATGTTTAATTGGATGTGGGAATGTTTGTTTCTACTGGCTGTACAGTTATTATGAGTTAATTATTGGTGGTCGATATATATAAATTTCAGCTATTGTCTTGCTTAATCAGATCTTAAGTCCGAAAGTGCTTATCTGTTTTTAGTTTTATCATTGCCATTAAAAGATATTACCCTCGACCTGGTGGATGCATGGAATATGGAATATTTGTTTTTATATAAATATATACACATATATATATATATATATATATATATATATATATATATATATGTATGGGATCTGGACACATGCACTACTACCATATGTCCTAATCATAAAATACCGAACACACATACAGAAAAGCACTTAACATCGAAAAGCACTTCCGTGTATGTGTGCCTGTCGTGCTACAGTGCGGATAATGGAAAATTCCCTTTTCCCCACTGTAGTGCAATCTTGGAGTGAGAATATTAAATGTCCCCCTGCAGAAACGTAGATTTTTTTTTGAACTACACATACATGGAAGCGTTTTTTGATGTTAAGCACTTTCGTGTAAGTGTGTTCGGTGTTTTGTGATTCGGACACATGCTAGTTGAGCATTTGTCCTAGACCCATTTATATATATATATATATATATATACACACACACATATATATATATATATATATATATATATATATATATACATATATATATATATATATATATATATATATATATATATATATATATATATATATGGGTCTCCTTCAAAACACTGAAAGACCAGAACATCGAAAGTGTTTTGAAGGAGACCACAACAACGAAACTGCAGAACACCGAAAAGCGCGAAATTCAAAATCACAGTGTTACAGGATTTTCATTTAGCAATTTTGGTGTTCCGCTGTGTGTGAGTATGCATGTGTAACTGTATTTGTGAGGGGTAATGCTGTGTGTAAGTGTGTGTGTTGTGACTATGGTGTGTGTGTGTGTGTGTGTGTGAGAGGGACTGTAGTGTATGGGTGTGAGTTTGCCTTGTGTGTCTGTTTGAGAGATCTTGGAGTTAGAATATTAATTTATAGTGTAGGGTGGTGTGGCTAGTAGTTTGGGGCAGTTGTGTATGTATTTGTGTATGTTTTTTGTGTGTGTTATACTTACATGGTTTTCAGTGCTGTGGGGTTTCATTGTTTTGGTCTTCGGTGTTGTGAGGTTTCGTTGTTCTGAAGTAGACCCATATATATATATATATATATATATATATATATATATATATATATATATATATATATATATATATATATATATATATACAGACATATATGCACCTCCATGCCGCTCAACCTCTTAGGACAATAAATCTGGACAAAACCTAAAATAATGGAAGGTCAAAGACTCAAAAATAGGGACATATTGTAAATATTCTTCTTCTTCTAAACTTAGAAAGTTGCTAGAATAACAGGTTTTGTCTTTTTTTGCCTTAGCATGCATTTTTCTAAAGGATATGAAGTCTGAAACTCAGTTGTATATCATTCTCTATTGACTTCAATCCTCAGTGATTTGCCAGAAAGCCACACATTTTACGAGGAGCAGACCAAAAACATGAGGCAAAAAGCTGGACAAATTGCAAAAATCAGAATAGTTGAGAGGTATGTGCATCTCTCTCTCTCCCTTTCTCTCTTTTTATATATATATATATATATATATATATATATATATATATATATATATATATATTACACAATTAAATTCAGTGCACCACTCATGGAGTTCTGACAATGAGATGCTACTTCTGCCTTGCATAATTTCATATTAGTGATAGTGTCCGAATGAAAAATGACCAGTTAAGTGTTCCATCCTGCAACAAGTCAACCGATAGACTCAAGAACCCATTAACTGAGCCCAAACCTACAAAACCAAGGAATAGATGCAGATTACCAAGATTAATAAGGTATTATGTCTCAAGTTACCACACAAAGTTAAAGCTACCACCCAGTGTTGCTCTACAAAAGTGATGCCTCCTCATCAGATTCCAAGTCACGCATTATGAGGAGCATTAATATGTTTCAAATTCCTCAGTTCAGACTGATAACCTTCTGAAGAGTGACAGCAAACATAATATCAGTCTGGATTCTGATAGAACTGGGCTGGCCTCAGTTGTTCTTCACACTATTTTGTGGACCTTAGTTTCATTATTAGTGTCCTTAGTTATATTCTGCTGTGTAAGCCCCTGACTGACTGACTGACTTCAAATATCATTGCTACTCCTCCATTCCCTTTCTCATTGTTACATAATTAGAATTAATTAACAAGACAAATCCACTCCATCTGCTTCTCTCCTTTAACTCCACATATGTCACCCTCCACATCATACTACAGACTACACTTCATTTTTTCCTCTTATCTATGACCACCGAAATTTCAAATGTTTCTAAAAGCATCATGTCTCTTTCTGCTGCTGCTAGCATCTTATTTAACAAATTACACTGTATACTTTCACTGGGGTAGCCATGGTGGTGCAGTGGTTAGCATTGTCACCTCACAGCAAGTGGTTCTCCGGTTTGATCCTCAGCTGGGGTACCTTCTGTGCGGAGTCTGCATGTCCTCCCTGTGGTCGTGTGGGTTTCCTCAGGGTGCTTCAGTTTCCTCCCACATCCCAAAGACATGCTGTAGGTGGATTGGACACTCCAAATTGGCCCTAGGTGTGAGTGTGTGTGTGTGCCTTCTGTGGAAGGTTGGGTGCTGGGCTGGAAACTTGACACTGTAAAACTCCACTGCCAATCATGAACGGACAGGTGATCTGCTGTGGCAACTCCTAACCAGGAAAAGTTAGAAGAAGAAGACACTGTATACTTTCCCTTCTATACATCTTTCATTCTGATGTTTACTCCCCACATTATGAAATCAGGAACAGCTAAACCAATATATTTCCCTGCCTTTTTTATTTCTCACCTTGTCTTTATTTTATGCACAAAATACTTCACTACCACCACTCTACTCAAAAATAAAAGTCATAAAGATCCCCTTTAAATTAATAAATGAACTCTTAAAAATTCCAGAGTGTGGTTATGGCCCTCAAACCTAAGCCCCAAAAACTCATCAATAAATCAAAATAGCAAAGAAAACCCCTACAAAATTGTGAATTAACTAACTCTTCATTATCCACAACCTCAAACTACACCTATTCCCAGCTGTAATGTCATATCATTAAACAACCACCCAACCATGCTCATAAAACTAGCACATCAAATCCCCACCCCATCATTCTCTGATTTGACTTTAAAAAATTTTGAATACTGTCATTATCAGCCTCTGTAGCATTTGTAGCAAAGTTACAGAGATACATAATTGGATATCACAGTATAACCTGATATTCTAGTCATCACAGAAACCCTAGCTTAAGCTAAACATTAAACAGTTTTGAACTATTCCCTAAATGTTATAATATTATCAGAGCTGATAGGGCCCACAAAAAAGCAGGAGTGGCAGCCTTAATTTATCCATGTTCATACAGTCTCTCTTCCTATTAACACAACATCCCAAAATTCTAAAATGTTGAAATACTAGTATCACTCCTAAAGCTTAACAGTTAAAAACAGCTATGTTTTGTTAAGTCTACAACCCACCTGGAAATAATAACAACCTTAGAATAAATCCTCTCTTAGACAACTAAACATATACCTTAGGAAAAAATCATACTAGGAGACATAAATATTGACTAGCAAAATCTTACATCAGACTTTCCCTCAGCTAGTATAAACCGTTATGGTTATGTGCAACTTATTAAAATGCACACTAGATTTAATAATACCAACAATAAAGGTTCAATTCTATACTGGATACTTGTCTCTGATCCTAGTAAATTTACAACCTTTGGAAACTTTTCAAATTCACTTAGCAACCACCTTACAGCTAATATCCCTAGAAATACCACTTGCCAACCTAACACTCACCAACATAAAACAATCCCAAACCTTTCTAAATTAAATATAGACTACTTCATCAGTACTTTGAAAGCATTTAATTGATCTGCCCTATCTGCCCTGAAAAAATCTTCCACTTGATGAGGCAGTGAATACTGTTACTACTTTGTTATTTAATACTTTTAATACTCTAAACAGCCATGCCCCACTCTGCAAAAAATAAATAAATAAAGAAAAAAAGAAAATTAACTGCTTTACTACCCCAACAAAAGCTACAATGTGTAATAGAGACGGAGCTTGGAAAGAATGGCTTAAAAGTAAAACTCCCCAAACCTGCAACTTTACAGAGAACTGTACAATCAGAGAAAATAAACAAACACATAAATAAATAAATAACCCAGTACTGACTGGGGACTCTGTAAATGATACAACAGAAAAATAAAAAATAAACCTGCGTCACTCATCCACATTTCCCAACCAGATTATCTCTTGTCTGCCCTACAGTTATGTGTGAGAAACTTAGTTTCATGAATTATCTTGCTCATTGACTCCTACATTTGAGCCAGCGAGGAAGTGACTTCTTGCAAGTCAGAATTTTGCATGGAAATTTTCTGCAGCATGTCTGTCTGTTACCCGTCATTTCGAATCTGTTACAATTTCATGAGAAAGCTAATGTGCATGGATCTTCATTACAGCCAGTTGGATGAGAGACATTTCTTGAGCTGGTGTTCTTAGTTATTGCATGGATTTCTACTGCCAAATAGGTGAAATTAATTACTGATCTCTACTGCTTCTGCTACTACATGATCTCAGTCATAGATGGAATTCAGAGATTTTCTTTTCATGGTAGTATGTTTTGTTTATGCTGTGTGTGTTTGCAAGTGTATGGGTTCCTGAACAGAGAAGTGTGCAAGTGTGTGTATGTGTGTGTGTGTGTGTGTGTGTGTGTGTGTGTGTGTGTGTGTGTGTGTGTGTGTGTGTGTGTGTGTGTGTATGTGTGTGTGTGTGCGTGTGTGCATGTGTGCGTGTGTGCATGTGTGCGTGTGTGCGTGTGTGTGTGTGTAGGGTGGGCATACATGCATGCAGGATGAACGACAGACAACTATACTTATATTTGAATGCTCCTTTCCATGGATGGCTAAGCTATCTTTACATCTTAATTCAGAGGTTTTTTGCCTTGTATGCCATTGAAAAGATTGTGCTTGAAAATTGTTCCTTGTATAGAACACTAAGTTGTTGCTATACACAATGTGTGCATGTGTGATATAAAGAAAATTCTCAATAATAATTAGGAAACTTTGATAATACATTAATAAATTCTAAGGTCAGTTTTAAAATGAAGATGTCTCTTTACAGTAGAAACATCTTGCAATAGAAATTAAATATGATTGTGGCTCACAGGTTCATAGTCTTATAGAAAACTACAATACAATTGGGCAACAGACAATTACTAGCTTAGCTTTTAAACCAGATTTGAAAGTTACCTACAGCCTCAAGGAGAACTTAAGGATGGCCACCTAATTATCTATGATTAACTTGAAGGTGACAATGATGCTACTCTGCCTGATAGACAGTGTAGGAGGGATACATAGGGATATGAATCTATGATGTCAATGTGTTTTATTTATCTGTTGATATAGTTTTAAATCCTTTGTCAGGCATTTGAGCACTCTGCTTGCAACTATATGAAGAGGAAACGTACTTACCAAGATGAAACATGGACTGTTACTCTTCTAAATCCTATTTGTCTGTGTGTGTGTGTGTGTGTGTGTGTGTGTGTGTGTGTGTGTGTGTGTGTGTGTGTGTGTGTGTGTGCGTGTGTGTGTGTGTGTGTGTGTGTGTGTGTGTGTGTGTGTGTGTGTGTGTGCGTGTGTGTGTGTGTGCGTGCATATGTGTGTGTGTGTGTGTGTGTGTGTGTGTGTATTGCATGTATGTATACGTACTGTGTTCAATGTATTTGAAGAATCTTTTAATGAAAAAAAAATACCCTCAAAGAGATGCTACAAATCAGCAATTAGCTTTTAAGGAAAGGAAAACTTGTTCTGAAGACTGATATTTTGTTTGGGTGATTTATAATCAGACATAGACACCAAGGATATATAACCTTTCTACAATGTGTATATGCTACATTTATTGATCAAGATAATGGTTTATTCACTTAGCATATTGTGATAGCTTGGATCTATGAAATTCTGTTTAATAAAACAATGTTTAGTAAAATTAAGTCTTACTTGAAAATGCACCTGGAGCACTTTTAAGTGCACACACATACTGAGGAGACAGCAGTCTTATCCACAGTGTTGGAAAAAAAAATTCTTATGAAGAAATGCTAGCTTGTGACTGCTGCTTAACTGGCAGTGGTATTTTAAGAATTTTCACACAGTTGCACACAGGTTTTGTTGTGACAGCATGAGCATTGTTTGGTACATTAAAATACTGACAGAAGAAATAAGTTAGGCACATTTGTTACACAGTGCAGATTTATACTGGTGCATACTCCTAAATGAAAGACAGACTTAAAATATTAGCCTCACTTAATTTGTCAACATGGCTCTTAAAAAATATACATTTAAGTTGAACTGGCTATACAATAATTAGCATTATACAATAGGAGGTCATTATTATTCAAAAAATGTGCAGTTTGATTGGACACTCAATCAGCGTGTCCACTGTAAATCAAGCCAATCCCAACAGAAAGAAGTCTGGATGCTGAAGTCTTCGTTAATGGGTGGCTTTATTTTGGAGTATGTCACTTAATGCCATCTGAATGATATTTTAAGAGAGCCCTAAAAAGTTCTGATAAATTTGGAATAATTGGGAAGTATGTTTACTGACAGTATGATTGAATGTATTGCTGGTGACCATTTTTGTCAACCATCCACAATTTTGCAGAACACCCCTGCTTTTCCTCATACTTTTGCCATAACCCTTATAAAATCTTCATTAATTTTTGTACACACACTCTTAAGAAAGGAAAAGGCAAGCATAGATAATGTCATCTCCTTTTACCCTACTGCACTGTACACATGTACTGTGCACGTGCTGACATACACATCTTATGCATGTGCAGTGCATTCAACAGACATGAGACAGTAGATGAACACTAAAGCTCTGTTATTCAATGACATTATTTAAGAAATGTAAGCAATTTTTTTCTTAAATAATTTTATTGTATAATAGCAATAATCCACTAATGGGTGTGGGTATCCATGATTTACCCACAACTGTATTTGTTGGATCTCTCGGGGGTGAAGTTTGGTATACGAACACCAAGTCATGGATTAATGCTTAATATGTTTTTTTAGGAAAAGGTCTCTCTCTCTCTTTCTCTCTCTCTCTCTCTCTCTCTGTGCATGCCCAGGGCTGTTATTATTTCACATTCCAGAAAAATAATAAAGTCAGAAAAAATGACCCTTTTCCTGTTTCTTGTGATTTTGAACAATCTGAATTGTGACTACAAAACTATTTTCCTTGTTACTATGTAACTTGCAGGTATTTAAAATGCTGTATGTGTCGTAATGTTATTTTGCTTAGATGCTTGCAACAACCTGAATTGTGATTTTCATTATTGCATTTTATTAATAAACATTAGTACTAAGGACTGTGCTATATCTCTCAGCACATTCATACAGAAGTGAGAAAGAAGTGACAACTGAATTGGGACTTTCATTATTGCATTTTATTGATAAACGTTAGTACTAAGGACTGTGTTATATCTCTCAGCACATTCATACAGAAGTGAGAAAGAAGTGACAACTGAATTGGGACTTTATCCTAGGAAAGTAGCACCAATTCCATTTATAATAACCAATGAGAATATTTATTTTTATTTTATTTGCCATTTGTTTACCGGGAAAGTCCATTGGGCCAAAAATGAGCCCATTTTCAATGGAGGCCCGGGGAGAAAAGCTGCTAGTACAGTTTTACAATACAAATCACAGTTTTACAGTGCAAGCCATCAGTTTATAATTTATACATAGTTCATTAATAAAAATCAAAAACAGTTTGTAACTTATATACATATTTCACAGTAGAATAAAGCAGTTTGTCACTTATACATAGTTTAAAGTATAAAAGCAACAAGTACATAGTATACTGAGGACATAAAAAAATTTGACAGGACATGAAATAATAAAAGTATATTGGAGTGTGGATTAATGGAGCATAATTAGGTAAGAATTGAGAGCAGGTGTTGAGTAGGACTAGACCTTGCAATTCCAATAAGTGAAGATATATATATATATATATATATATATATATATATATATATATATATATATATATATATATATATATATATATATATATATATATATATATATATATAGTGGAGATACAAGTTAGGATGAAGTAGGATGATGGAGAGTAGGGGTGCAGAGGAAGAAGTCATGTGGGATGACATCTTGAAGTCCCCAAGGCACTCAAACCTTCTTAATGCATGGTCTAGCATATACTCGTAACAGTCTCAGAAGAGGGCAGGGATTCTGTGCGTATTTGTGAAACACATATCAAGACAAGTAAAAAGGAAAGCAGAGCCTCACTCAGAATTAGAACTGTAAACTATCAGAGAATTGCTGTAATGATACCAACTGAGCACATTCATCCTGGAGACCAGGAATATATTTTTTTAATGTCTTGTTTAGAACTGCCAGAAATGTTGGGATAGTCCATATTCTGATATGACTGAGTGCTCACGTTAAGGAATCCATCTAAGTCATCATACTGCTGGAAAGTCCATATTTTGATATTACTGAGTACTCACGTTAAGGAATCCATCTAAGTCATCATACTGCTGGAAAGTCCATATTTTGATATTACTGAGTACTCACGTTAAGGAATCCATCTAAGTCATCATACTGCTGGATAGTAACAGAGAAACATGTAAATCAGAATTTGTTTCATTTACATTACTAAGCAAACAACGATTTCTGCATCCCTGTTATTTGTATGGCTCTGGATGATGAAATACCTTAAGCAGGTGATCAGCATGAGGTAATACTGAAACACTTCTGAATGTGGAGGTTTGCAGCAGAGATGGTTAGATCAAATTATAAGACACTGCTTAAACAGATACCTTTGTTTTTCATATATAATCAGGGTCTTACAGCATTATGCATCAACTTGTCCTAGAGCAAGGTAAACCCAACAATATGCACCCGATCACTAATCTAATGAACTCCTATACCCATGTGTTGCTTATATTGGTAGACATCATTACATGATGTTTTTGGAATAAAAGGACTAAATCATTTATGGGGGGGTGACTTAAGCTCAGATGTTCAGCTATATGGAATGAAGGCTGAATTATATTATTTTTTCCTGGCAAATATAGTATTGGGAAGATGAATAAACCGAGACACTTCAATCAGATATTTAATCAAAAAATAATCGTCTGAGATTTTCAATCAAAGAAAAAAACACGATGCGACTGAAGCAGAATGAAGGCAGCAGGCATGACACCAAAGAACTGAACGATGTGCATTAATAAAATTACTCATTATGTAGCACTTCAGAGTTTAGCACTTTAGTAACAGTATCATAATGGGAACATGTGACCTGCATTAGGTAAATGAAAAGGGCAGTATATCAGGCAGTGGGACTAGTTCTACAACAAGACAGGTATATGGATATCTTACTTCTGAAAGTATAACCAGCCAACAATTATGAAGTCATTTAGGACACAAGATTGAATTGATTTTGGAATGTGTGACATGCAGAACATCATGTTTCTACCATCTCAGAATGACAACACGGATTGCATATGCTTAGGATACATAGCTTGATCAAGTTTAATAGACTTACTACTGTCTAATGTGATTTTTTTTTTGTCTAGTTTCAAGACGTGGTTAACAAAAATTACTATATTTTGTAATGACAGGGAAGAATGCTTACTGTTACCACACAGAAACTGCTATATACATAATGTCTGATGCCTTTTCATATAACTCAGTATAAAGATAGGACATATATATATATATATATATATATATATATATATATATATATATATATATATATATATATATATATGCATATCTTTCCCTTTAGCAGACTTCTATCATGTACAGCAATTTTCCATCAGTGAGCGAATAGTTGTATAGCAGCCTGCTTTTAACCACATCACATTATTCCAGTGGAGTCCTGAATGTGTGTTCTGAAAGTTTCAACAATTAGAAAATCCTTGTTTGAAAGAAACTGCATGGGGGAATTTAATAACGCCTACACATTTGTTTCCCATGTGGGCATCTCTCCACACAGCTTACATGGGAGCAAACATTTTTCGATTCAAGTGCTGCTGAGTGGTGCGCATGCACACTCTAGCAGGGAAACTTCCGTGGCATGCAAATCACCTCATAAGCAGGTGAATGTCATGCAAATGAGACAGGTAGAGCAATCCTGTAAGCAGATAGGCTTCTGCTTAGATCCTGTGTCAGTGTTGGTAGTGTACACAAAAAAATTCCATGTACAAGAAAGTAGACAGACAAACGGGGTTGTACAAATGGAGATATATGGGCAGAAATGTCTTACGACATGCAGATATGAGTGAAACTATTATCCTGTATGTTGGAAAAGTTAAAGGATACAAGCTATTTTTTTTAAATAATCTGGGCATGTTTGCAGTGTGGGCCACAGTGTGCAAACAAGCTTTATAGAAAAATAAAAAAAATAAATTAATATTACATGACAGAAATATATTACAGGACTGTGTGTGGAGTCCCTACAATGGTGCATTGGTGCTGTTGCTAATTTGGTTGGGCTATGAAACCTGTAGTTTCCAGGCAGTGAGCATGGATACCAATGCAAATGAGGTGAAGTTACTGAGTAGCAGAAAGGAGTAATCATGTCTGCATATCCCATTCATGTAGGCTTAGACCCATATTGCTGTGTGCACAGGATGTAGCTGCCTCTGGGGGGGGGTCTATTGACTACTAAGCTCATTTCAGCATAGGTGCATGTGTTTGCATGGCTGAGCATGTCCTTTTCATTGGGGGTGTTTAGGGGAACCCACAGGAGTTTTTACAGGGGGATGCAAACCTAGAGCCCCCCCCCCACGCAGCTCCCCCATAC
>NC_056731.1:1020032079-1020084579 GCF_019279795.1 Protopterus annectens | reverse complement strand
CCTGAGCAGCATCTTACCATCACCAAGAATGATGCCACAGTACAAAGACAAAATGATCAGTTTTAACAATTGGCTTAATTACTGGTGTCATTCTAAGGGGATCCAATGTCTGTCTGCTTGGGATGACATGCTCAACAAGCCACGCTGCTTCGCAAAGGATGGCTTGCACCTGTCACCCCTGGGCTTCCGGATATTGGCCAAGGCTCTTGCCACCCCCATAGTGCCTTTTTTAGGCAAGGCTCAAATGACAAACCTACCTCCCTAGAAAACACAAGTGGAAAAAAACTAAGGGTAATGCTGCTCAATGCCAGAAGTCTAAACCTCAAGATGCACGCCCTCGAAGCCCTCCTCAGTATGGAGAACATTGATGTCTGTGCAGTGACTGAAACCTGGTTCAAGGCTCCTGAGAGCACCCCAGCACTATCAGGTGTCACCTCATATCATGCTTTCCGGCCCCAAAACTTGGACCGAACCACAAAAGGAGGGGGAGTATCCATATTCATCAAAGATACCCACACCTCCAGGTTAGTGGCAATGCACAAAGCATCGGAGACCATCCAGGTGCAACTAACCATAGGCAAAACTGCCTTACAGTTTGTAGCATGCCACAGACCACCCTCTCAAACTCAGGACCCCCACACAGCCTTCCTGAAGACACTGGAGAGTATGAATGTCTCTCCAAATACCATCATATTGGAAGACTTCAACTACCCAAACATAGACTGGGAACATTACTCAATCCCCAACACCCTAGCCCAAAGGTTCCTAGAATTCATAAACTCAAATGCGATGGAACAACTAGTCACCATTCCCACAAGAGAAGACAATATACTAGACCTGATCAAAACAAACATGGGGACAAAATGCTCCACACCGGAAGTATATCCCTCATTGGTAAGATCAGACCATAAATTAATCTCACTGGAAATCCACATCCCGCCCCACCCCCTGCACAAAAGACCACAGTGAAGAACTTCTCAAAAGCCAACTTCACACTTCTTAAGACTGAAGTGGTATCCTTCAAGGTCCCTGGGCCAGTGGAAACCACAACCCACACTGCTGAATCCTTTACAAATGCCTTCTATGGGCACCTTCAAGAATGCATGGATCATGCAATCCCAAATAAAACCAAGACCCATTCCCCCAAAGGCAGGCACCCGGTCTGGTGGACCCCAGCCATAAACAAACTTTACAGCAGAAGGAGGAAGCTACTACATGACAGAGCAAAATCCCTAAAAGGGAAGGCATCTCTGATCAGTACTAGCAAAAAACTACGATCACTCATAAAATCATCCAAGGCCAACTTTGAGAAAAAAATCGCAAAAGACACAAAAGACAATCACAAGGCCTTCTTTAGCTATGTTAGAAACCTGGGTGGAAACTCCCAGATATGCTCAGAGTTAGTCCAAAATGACACAAAATACACTGAACCCACTGACATTGCCAACATTCTGGCAGACAGGTTCAGTGCAAATCCCCCCCCCCCCAAAAGGAGAAATAACTATCCCAGCAGAGTGTAGCCTCCCTAACATCTCAGATGCCCAGGTGAGAGCCCTCTCTAAAGCTAAAAACACAGCATCAATGGGACTGGACGGTGTCCCGGGCTGTGTGCTACATGAACTCCAAGAGGAACTAAACCCACACATAAGGCTGCTGTTTAATCTTAGCCTTACTACAGGATACGTACCCAAAGAATGGCGTACGGCAACAGTGGTCCCACTTCACAAAGGCGGTGCTTCTACGGACCCTGGAAATTACTGCCCCATAAGCTTGATGAGCCTGGTCTGCAAAGCTATGGAGAGGATCATTATGGAACTCATAAACAAAGACATTGGGGACCTACAGACATTGGATCCTACCCAATTTGGCTTTGTCAAGGGCAGATCCTGCCTTTTGAACTTGGTCGAATTTTTTTAAACAGTCACTAAGGTCATTGATGAGGGTAAGGCAGTTCACACAGCCTATCTTGACCTTGCAAAAGCCTTTGACACAATACCCCACTCGGGCATCATAGACAAACTCACCAGCTTATATGTAAACCTATATGTCACGAGATGGGTTGCAAACTGGCTCAAGGACAGAACCCACAGGGTCAGAGTTGTTGGAGCTATGTCAGACTCCAAGCCAGTCACAAGCGGTATCCCACAGGACTCAGTCCTGTGACCCCTCTTGTTCGGCATTTATTTTTCTGAGGTACAGGCAAACATAGGAGGATTGTGGCTGACAAAGTTCGCAGATGACTGCAAACTGGGCACCATAATTGATACTCCAGTGGACACAAACATCCTTCAGAGAGGCCTCATAGAAATGGATAATTAGTGCCAGAGCCATGGCCTTAAGCTGAATGCCAAAAAATGTATAGTCATACCCTTTGGGAAAAACAAGGTACCCACAAATTACAACATAGGTAGTAATCCATTAAGTACGGAAGATGTAATCAGGGACCTAGGGACCCAGGTTGACAGTAACCTCTCATTTGACACTCACATTGCCAAAGTGGTTAGGAAGACCTTCTATACTGCCCACCTTATCATGAAGGGTTTCACATCTAGATCAAGAGAGGTCATTGTGCCCCTGTACTCTTCTCTTATCAGGCCAATGATTGAGTACAATGCCCCATTTGGGATGTATCTTACGCGACACCTGCAGCAGTTGGAAAGACCCCAAAAGTTCCTCACCAAGAGGATAAAGGGTCTTAAACATATGTCATATGCTGCCCGACTGAAAAACTCCAGCTCTATTCAGTCGCATACCGCCTACTCAGAGGTGACCTGTGCCTGACGTACAAGGCCATGTCCAATCCGGAATTAATGGACATGCTCCATCTCAGAAAATCCAAATCCATCAGAGCCACGAGAGCAAGAGACTTAAACCTCAACACAGAAATAAATAGGACGTGCTGGAGGGACAGATTCATAACCCAGAGGCTCCCTACACTCTGGAACAGAATCCCAATCCATGTTAGGCAGAGCCCCTCACTAACTCTATTCAAGAGAAATCTTGACGAGTGGATGGGAGATCGTAGGTTTACCCCGGGGGTCATCTCTGAGTCACTACTAGACAGAGGCACAGCAAACTAAACCCTAAATGGGAGTAGTATTCTCATCCTAAGGGGTGGTGAAAGCCACACACACTCTGGCTAGGCTTATAAATGCCCTAGGGCAGATAGCCTAGTACGAACCTATGAACCTATGAACCTATTATGCAGTTTTCACAGACTGTCAGTCTGTGTAAAGTGTAACATTATGAACCTCTGTCACATAGTAATTACATCAGAAAGCTGGAGAATGCAATGGACATTTTGAGTGAAGTGCAGTACTGCAGAAACAGGGACAGATGTCAGTGTCTGTAATACACAAAATCCCGGACTGGAGGGCAGGTAGGTGTGGCCTGGAGTCACTTTATAAGTACTGATAGTCCCAGTGGGCATGCACATACACTTAATTAAACTGAGCGCAATCCTTTTGCCCCTTGATCAAAAGGACCTGTTATGTATAGCTATGTCTGTGCATACATACATATATGTATACATATCCGTCTGTCACTATCTGTCCTCACATACACAGGATATCTATCAATATGTATTTTCAAATAGATATAACCTATATATAGCTATATATATATATATATATATATATATATATATATATATATATATATATATAAACATACATCTAAGTCTCTCCCCAAATATCTTTCTAACGCATATACATATCAAACACACACAGCTACATTTATATGTACATTCCTGTTATATACAGAAATATGTGTATGGATGTCTGTGTTGTCCTACATACCCTAATACTGGTGAGTAAAGCTGCACTATCACACATCTATAATGTTGCTCAAAGGATCCAAAGTAAGGGCTCACCAGCAAATAATGCACTTACCTACAGACCTCTTTGCCTGCTGGATGTCATCACATAGACAGCAACAGGTGAGCAGGTGGTGTAATGTATAATGTGGTCCATGCACACATGGACAGTGCACATTGTTCCTGCCCAGAGGCTTGCCTATCCAAGTGTAAACTGCCACATATGGTCATACTGGTAACTGTATACACATAGCTAGGATAATAACCATTATCTCACTGCTAGGATACTAGATGCAGATAACAATGGGAAGCAATATCACTCTGCAGGCCACAGATGCTGTTCAACACAAGCCTAGTTAGTGTAATCCACAAGTAGTTTACCTGCAATCATATATAAAGAAGACATCAGCCATGGCATTTGCGATAAGTGTTGTGATCTATGGTGCAGTAGACTAGATAGGTAGGTTTTTAATCTCACTCCAAGCCACTTTGTGTGAGTGTGTGAATACTGAGAAACCCTCTTTGGTAATCAAACTGTAATGGTTTCCAGGGTCTATATTATATCCTCGAATGCTTAAAAAAGCGAACGCTGATTGATCAAACTTATTTTCGCGTAACTGCAAAATATCGAAGCAGCAGAAACTCAATTTTTTTCCTAGGGAAAGAATTCAGTTGTCCATTTCTGTTGCTTTGGTATTTTCAGTGTTATGGTGGAAAGTTACAGGTTGGATTCAGGTAAGTGTGCAATTGTGTGGAAGTGAGTGTTAGGGTGATTTAGGTGAGTTAGGGTTAGGGCTCGGGTTAGGTGTGTGTGCGACTGAGTGGACATGAGGGTTAGGGCAGATTTAAGTGAGTTAGGGTTAGGGAGCAGGTGAGGTGAGTGTGCGATAGTGACGGACCTTAGGGCTAAGGTTTGGGTTAAGGTAAGTGGGTAGTTAGTGGTGTGTGCATAGTTTAGTGTAGGGTTAGGTATCAGATTTTAGGTGTATGTGTGTGGATTTCTGTTTGTTTGGTGTGCTTGTGTTGTGTGTATGTGTTTTGGATCAGCGATTTTTTTTCCTTGGGAAAAAAAATCACTGATCTGACAGTTTGAGATTGTAAGCTTTCACTTAAATTAATTTGATCAATCAGCGTTTGCTTTTTTAAGCGTTCGATGATATAATATAGACCCGGTTTCCATGGTGGGTTAACGTCTGCTAGGCAGATCTTTCCCACCAGCATGTATTACTAACGTCACTTACTAGGTTAATGTCCTTAGAGTGATTAATCCATGTTCTATGCCCCCTACAGATATGCAGCATTTACAGCCAAGCACAGTCACACATTGCCTCATAGACAAGGCAGAGATCACCTCTGAGTGGTCTATATGCCACAGGCTACGATGATACTCATTTCAGATGATCCCCGTTAAACACATGCTGAAGCCATGAAGTTCCCTTGTGAGTAACTATTCTGTTGTGTGCAAGTGCCAATACTGCTTGGAAAGGTCCATTACAAAATGACCATTGCACTCAGATATTGGCATGCTGAAGGAAGAGTACATGGAGGTTATGAGTATGTCAATTATGGGTGATTGCACCCTTAGCTATGACATATGATTCCCAATTTACCACTGGGGAGACATGGTGATCTCAGGCACATTAGGTGTAAACCAGTGTGACCAGGTCTAGGTGCCAAGTTCTTTCACCCCTGAGTATCTACATCACATTTTGTGATTGATGTGCTACTTATGAGGTACATTGGTGATAGTGATGGAAATGATACTACATATATATTTACACAGAGTTTATGGCTATTACTATGTCAACAGCGATTTGTTCATCAATATCCTCTTGTAGGATAGTGACATAACTCACAGACTCCATGAATGCTCACAGTTTGCAGGCATCAGCCAACACTGTTAGCCACAGACAGGCAATATTCACTTGTATCATGGTTAAATAGATTCCAAGCAGTAGATGACCCAGGAATTTGCCCATTGAACACTGCTGCTTACAGATCAGCTATTGGAGACAGATGTCCCTATGCTTAGTATGTGTGCCATCAATGGGTCACTAACTGACCCCTAAAATGTTAGTACTGTGGATGCCTAAGTGGGTGCTTTGTAAATGATGCCTGACTGGGGGATATAGTCAGATGGCTTGGCTTAGTCCATGGGGTTGTATGACCTGATGTCCCCTTGCCCACATCCTTGGTGACTGCCTCAGAAATGTCCATTATGTGTAACAGTCATGATCCCCCTGTCAGACATCCAAACTGAGTACAGTCAACTGTGTGTAGATCACACATATGTGTGCTGACCAGCTCCATGATGATTGCCCCTACAGCCATACAGCTATGGATACTCAGGCAAAGAGGTCTATAGTTCTGGTGGTGATTACATGCACCACCTCTGTGCAAAGGTATAACAGTTGCCATTGTCCAGTCAGCTGCGGTCCAGACAGTGGTTTCAGTATGATTGCAAGGTGCTCCCAATGGTGTTAGTAATCAATGACAGATCTCATGTTGGATGCAGCCTGGGATATTAGCATATCCAATAGATGCTGTGTATCCTCCATAGAGTGGCCTTTTATGACCTGGTCTATAGATATGGAAGTTATGGGACAGGTTGTAGGAATGTTATGTGCCACATGTGGTGGGGACAGGGAATTGAAGTTGATGCAGAACATGTGAGACCACAGTTTAGCTATGAGTACAGACCCATTCATTCTATGTGGCATCATTATGTATGAGTTCACCAACAATCTCAGCCTGTCCTTTTAGGTTACACATGTAACTACACTGTGCATTGTGGTTTTGCTTTGTTTGGGTGACTAATTTTCTCACTTGCTGTGTTTACACAACATCACAACAACACTATGTGGTTGTTTTAACTGAGGAGGTTGTGCATTCATTTAAGGGTGAGATCCCTCAACACAACTGTCACGCAGCAATATTCACCTCTTATTGTACAGCCTAATAATGGCAGTTGTCCACCAGACAAGCTTGCTGTGCCATGAGGACCCTGTGTTCCTCCTGTGAGCTACAACTGAGTTCATGCAGTTGTAATGCTGCTGGCATAATGCATGGGTGTAGAGCTCTGCATACTTGCTTGTCCCACCAGAAGGGGGGGGGTGCAGTCAAGCTATGTAAACCATCCAACAGGAGGTACTAAATGGCTTTGTTAAAATATATGTCTGTAATGTCTGCAAGGGGGTTAGTGCATTAGTGCTGGTAGTTTTAATGACACTGATCTGTGGACAGATCCCACCAGGGAGGACCTCACACTCGGGGGCTGCAGTGGTCACCCCTATTGCTAAACACATAATGCAATATGTTGGTGCCCATTGGGAGGGATGTCACAGCACTGCTCCAGGACACTGTAGTTAAGGATGTAGACTAACCTTTGGGCAAATGAGCTGCAGCATGACTAAGCAACACAGCTGCTGGTCACTTAATGTCACCCCACACCATGGCATAATGATACATCTTGATAGACACACGTACATACTAATACGCACAATGGGTGTCTAAATTCATGGAGCTGCTCCTATAGCTGACTGTTGCTTAATTCTGTGCCCTTCCAGTGCTAAATGACACCTGCAGTGTCTCTGGGAAATGTTTCACAAAATCTGGATGTGTATCTATCTTTAATGAGTACCTGCATTACCTTAAACACTGTATTTTTCAGGTGTGAAGATGTGGATGGACATGTAGCCTGGTATGGCTGTGGTGCTGTTCACAGCCTTGAACCAGATGTCCTTGACTGCACGTCTGCATAATCCAGGGTGGGGACACATTTTGCATAATGGGGTTCGATGTTGCCATACCCACTGTCTAGCAGCATTTATTTATTATAATTATTTATTTTGCATTTGTTTACCAGGAAAGTCCAACTGGACAGATGTGCTTTTTCAGTGGAGGCCCGGGGAGAAAATCTCCAGTCTGAACAACAACATACCAGTAACAGTACAAGTGTCTAAAGTTCAGATAGAATAGTGATGCTGCATAATATTTAGGATAATTCTATACATAAATGAGGAAGTTAGTAACTCAGTAAAATAAAGTTTAATGGCATAGTATAAGGAAATATTACAACGTTATAGAACAGTAGGCATTCCAAAGTTTCAAATGAGCAATCCATATTTGCAAAGTGAACAATCCATATTTACAAAGTATATAACATTACAATGTTATAAAATAATGGGCAATCCAAAACTTGAAATGAACATTCATTATGTACAAGTATATAAATAGCTATAATGAGAAAACTGAGAGTTGTTGATAAGCAAGTAGCAGCTAGAATATACTGAGGAAGATGTGAAGCTAGAAAGACCTGTAGATTATACTGAGGAAGTGGCAGGATTAGAGATTGAGAGGTGGCTGTTAGAGCTTGATAGGTAGTTCTTAGTCAGGGGTAGAGCAAGGATATTTGTTTAACAGGTGTTTTTTTAAGGTTATTTTGAATTGAGCTAGGGATGCAGTGGTAGTAATGTTTTCTGGCAGTTGATTCCAGATTTTTTTATGTTGTTTGCGAAGAGGGAATCACCTGCTTGATGTTTTGATTCATAGGTTTTTATAAGGTGTTTGTTGGTGGAGCAGAGTGGTCTGTTGGTGGCATAGGGCTGAAGAAGTGTTTGTACAGCTGGTGTTTTCTCAGGATCAGAGAGGATTTTATGGGCTACAGTTAATTATGTGTAGTGCAGGAGTTGAGGGAGCTCTAACCAGTTGAGTTGCTTGAGTGCAAGGAAATGGTGGGCTCTGGCTGGTAAAGTTGTAGCATATCTGGCAATTTTATTGTAACAGGATTCAGGTTATTGTAACTCAGATTTCTTAAGATCAGTGAGTATGGGGGCTGATTACAATAATGTTGAGATTAAGTGGGTTTAAGCAATGGCAATCTTGGTATTCTTAGTGAAGTAGCGTTTGTTTCTGTATACAGTAGCAAGTTTTTATGTACTTTTTTACAGTCTGGGGAATGCGAATAACATATTTAAGTTTGCAGTCGATTTCTACTCCTAAATGTTTAGTGTGAAGGGATGGGGTTATGATAGTGATGTTAAGTGAAGTGATGTTAAATGTGTTAGTAGGAGGGTCAGCTTTATTAGGGTGGAAGACCGTAAGTTTGTTTTTTTAAGGTTTAGGGTTAATTGAGTACTTGTGAGCCATGACTCAACTGCAAAAAAGGCTTTTTGCATTAGTTTCTGAAGTTCTAGTAGAGAGGTGCAGAACATATCACTGTCGAGTTCTCTGAATATTGGATGAGCGAAGCTTAAGGTGTTGACAAGTAGAGGTTATCTGTAAATATAGAGAATAAGAGTGGACCTAAGACAGAGCCTTGGGGGACTCCTAGATTTACTGGGAAAAGGTGTGATAAGGTCTGTTGCCATAAGCCTGCTTGCTGGCATCCAGTGAAGTAATCTTGGAACCAGGAAAGGGTGGAATTACAAAAATTTAGATCAGAGAAAACATTTAGAAGTTTAGTATGTGAAACCATATCGAAGGCGTTTGACAGGTAAAGCAAGATAGAAGATGAATAGCTATTGTTGTAACTGTGATAGTTGACAGTATTAGTAAATGACATTAGTGCAGTTGATGTGCTATGGAATGGTCGAAAGCCATGCTGGGTATTTGTTAGGAGTTTGTTAGTAAGCAGATACTCAGAAACCTGCATGTGAATTACTCTGTCCAGAATTTTAGATAGTGGTGATAATATTGCAATTGGACAATAGTTCGTGAAACCTGTTAATGAGCCACCTTTATATAAGGGAATGATGTAAGAAGTTTTCCAAATGGGAGGGACTTGATGTTCATTTTTGGATCTGTTGATTAGTATTGATACAGAGTAGGTTATATCATCTGCTGTTATTTTTAGGTATTCTGCAGGTAGGCTGTCTGCAGCTAGAGTAGTGGGTTTTAATTTTTTCAGCAGTTTTTTTATGTTGCCTGTGGCTACAGGTTGCAGGGAGAAGGTAGGTTTGATGTTGGGAGTGGGAATGGAAAGTATGATAGGTGAGGGTGTTTGATTGCTTCAGTAAAATATTTGTTAAATTGAGTGGCAATATTGTCTGAGTTGTTAGCAGTGGCAGGAGGAGGTGTATTAGTTTTGCCTATTAGAAGGATATTGTTTATTGTAGACCAGCATTTTTGTGGGTTTTTATTGTGCTTAGATTGAATTTTGGTGTAGTAATTGACTTTGTCTAATTTAATTTGCTTCCTTGCTTTATTTCTAAGTTCCTGATAAATTTGTAAAACGAGTTGGGACCTAGCTGTTTGCCAGGTTGACCAGACCTTATCTCTAGTTCTAAGAAGTGATAGTGTTTCCCTTTTTAGCCATGGGGCATAGTTAGATTTAGCACATATATATCAGCTAGGATCTTGACAGTTTAGTATGGAAAGGAAGGCGGAGTTGAAATAGTCCACAGCTTCCTGTAGGGATAGCTGTTTCAATGGTGCCCAATTACAATGTTTAAGTATTTCTATAAGTTTTTTGTGGTTTAGTTGTTATTTTATTTCTTATTTGTAGTAAAGTGGGTTATTTAGTTGGCTTTGTTCTTATCCTGACTAAGTATGTTGGATAGTGTTGGATAGTGATCATTGAGACTATCTGGCAGACATTCAGAGTACGGATAGAGGGCTGGCCTATTTGTTAATATCAAGTCTAGAGTGGAGTGTTTGTTAGATGACTTATTAACCCTAGTGGGTGATTGGATAAGTTGAGAGATGCCATATAGGTTAATGCAGTGTTTGGGGTTTGGAGAGTTGCAGTCTAACCAGTCTATGTTGAGGTCACCCATAATGAGTGTTTCCTGACATAAGGTTTTGTTACACCAATGTAATATATTTTCTAGCATCTGGATAATTTCCCCTGATGGCATGTAGATACCTATTATGTATATATGTTTCTTGGGGTTAATGTTCAGTTTGGTAAATACTATTTCTGCATTTGTAAGGTTTAAAGATTTTTCTGCTAGTGTTTCTATTGAGAGGTGTTTTTTAAAGAGTAAGGATATACCTCCACCTCTTTTATTTATTCTCTCTGAATAGATGATGTTATAACCTGGTGGAAGTATTTCATTACTACTGGTGTTAGGATTTAGCCAGGTTTGATGACAAGTACAATGTCAGGGGAGTAAAGGGAGAAGTTAGCATGGAGTTTGTGGATTTTATTGTTTACACTTCTTATATTCACGTTCAGTATTAGGATATCTGCTTTGTCCCTACTAGGAATGATTGGTGCCTGATTAATGTTTAAATGTGTGCCAGAATGTGAGAGTAAGTTGGAGGATTTGCAGGCTGGGATCGGGTTTGGATGTATGTCCCCATTAAGGACTAGCTTTAAAGCTATGTTGACCACAAATTTCAAGAACTCGTTAATGTGTTTGTCATATTTCTGGGAGATTCTAGGTATGTTAGGATGGGAATTAGCATTATTATGATTTTGTATAAAGATGGGGCTGTCATTGCCAACTTTTCTATGAACAGAGCATCTAACATGCATTGTGGGAGTGTCAGTGGCCGTTACTCCAAATCTCAGGGGTGAGAGATGAACACCATTATTGATGAAGCATTAATGTCTGTTGAGAAAGGTATCCCAGGCAGACATGTAGTAGATCCCCTGACAATGACACCACTCACTAAGGCAATTATTGACTTCCATCAATTTTTGTGTGTATGGAGCCATCATCCTAGGTGAGGCTCAACTGCAGCCAAAAGCTATGCATATACCCGTGAATCACAGAACAGACTGGCTAAGCACAGTCATGTGTCTACATACATGCTGGTGACATATCTCCCTAGTTGTACACACCTGCAGGAACTATGATGTCAACATTATGTTAAATGATATTCCTTGATTTGCGGTAATGTGTAGTAAGGCCTTATTGTGTCAACACACAGACAGCTATCTGTGATCTTTCCCATATGTAGCCACTTGACACAGCCATCAAGGTGTCTCACAATGTAATCACCTCTGACTAAGAGGAGTGATTTTTTTATTTCGGATGTTTGACTGGTGAGAGAGTGGTGCATGCGATATTATGTGTACTGTGCATTCCAGAGGCAGGATTTTCTCAGGTGTCTGTTTGGCAATGTGCCTGGTAAGGATCTGCACAAATTAAGGTGAGTGTGATGTGGGTGTTAGTGGTGCAATTTGTGAGCTGTGCATGTTGGCATAATGTCCATTGCCATATGTAATGACTGCTGTTGGAGACACCATGGCAGCAAGGTTTGAAATGCAGTCATATCTGTCACATGTTGTGTTTGTGTGTCATAGGATTAGAGGAGTGGGGACACTCCCAACATCTCAGCAGCAGGTCCTGCAAAGGTAGGGTCATGCTGCCACACCCTTGGGGTTGAAAGCCTGATATACAGTGTCTGTAGGCCCAACTTCCAGTGAAGGCATGGATGCCTGTGCATGTATAAAGGACTTGTACAACTTTGCTGACATTATGCTGGCCTTGCAAGCATACAATGCCTGTCAAGCAACTAGACAGTGCACTGGTTGTTGTGTGACATGATGTGGGAACACAGACATGTGTTTTGGGTACATAACTTTACAGTATGACATGCCTAGGACATCTGGCAGGTGGACACACATTGGCAAAGGGTGGCCAGTCCACTGAAGTAGGCCTTGCAGCCATATCATGCAGATATCCAGCAATAATCTGTTGAAGGGCAGGATGCATGACTAGTTGTGAAATTGTCATCTATGATGGCTCATCACCAGTATGCTGATTTGTACAGCAAGACTTGACATCTGTGTCAATGGACATTGTACATTATATTGTGGTGCTACAGCAGTGCTGCTAATCCCCCTCTTGTCAGTTCCCTGTTGACATACCACTGACCATGGAACTGATGGCATAAACACATGCAAAAGCCAACTGATTGCACAGGTTACTAATCAAGGCATCTACTTGGAAAATGGTATGTGAAGTCTACAAATCCTTTCATGATATGGGAAAGCTATGTAGATGAACAAACAGGCTGTGTTCTGCTTGTCTTCATGGGCTCTGTGGTAATGTTTGGTGTCTGATGATAGAAGACATATCGGAGCATGGCATGCTATGTGAGAGTGGTGTCGATGAGACCAGCATTAGTAGTCGCCAGGCACAGGCAATTCCATGCACTCCCATGCTTAAAACAGTCTTCAGAAGGTAATTGTGTCCTTCCAGTACACACCGCTTGGGTAGTGTCCAGCTGCAGAATACCTGTGCAAAACCCCCACCTTACTTTCAAAGGGTATACATATTACACTTTTCTAATGTGTTTGGCTGCACTCTGTACTGACACCTTGGATGACTCTTTTCTTCGAACATGCTGGAAGCAACTGCAATATTTAGTTGCACAAAGGACAACTAGCATGTAGTGTCAAGCAGTGTCTTCAGATCTCTGAATTATGTGACATGAAATGCCATGAAAGTAGTTAGCATGAATATGAGCAGTAACACTGTTGTACACCTACTGACACTGGACCACACACTGTTTGTTATGCTCAAGGCCAAATTATGTCTACTGACTCTTAACTGGTTGACCCAATTGAGTGTTACACTATGCAATGGATAATGGGAATATTATTCACTCTACCTATCATTGCCTGACAAGGTGTTTGACAATATTAAGCCAGCAGGCCTTGCTGGAAACTGTGTAAGTTATCTAAAGAGTGTTATGTCAGCTTGTGGATAGGCAAGTGTCTGACAGTCATAATCTGGGAAGATAGCATTGGGAGACCTATGGTGCAGTGATAACAGTCACCACTGGATTTCCCCAGACATCATTGATAACGTACCCCTTCTAGCCATTCCCTCTCTGCAGTTCCAGCCACTGTCAGTGCCCTCTGACTGATTACATTAGCAGGTGATTCCACATCAGGAGCTGTCACTGAATCTCACACAGAGCCATGCATATCAGGATCAAAGAACCAACAGTTATCCATGATGGCCTGAGACACTCATTCAGTTGTCTGAGCCACTGACAAATACTAAATGTCAACAACTGCACAATACTATTCTTTGGAAAGTCATCCACCCCTGGGAAATATAGTAGTGTCTGCACACCACACACAGTTGAGACATTACTCATGGACTTAAGGACACAGAGTAATGTAGCCTTTGACTTTCACTGGTCATTAAGATGTGGGAATGCATTCAATGTTGTACAACCTAAACAGAAAGATTTTTTATGCAACTCCCAGACTGTTATTGGTATTCTGAATGTGGCACTCTTCACACCTGTCAATGGGTACAATGGCACCCTTGCTATGTCACTATACAAGCATATCGTACAACTGTAGCAGCCACACAGGTTCTATGGTACAGCAATACACATTGCAGATAATGTGTCCTATGCAGACCATGACAAGACCGTACAAGTGCAGTGTGTCTCATAAATGATTTGGAGGGGATGTGTATGGCTGCCATACAGTAAGGTGTCAGATCCCACTGTGTATCTCCTGCTTATCCATGACAGGACTAACACGTCTTAACTGTCCTACACACGTACACCATCATTGTGGTATAAACAGTATGTGCTGGAGAGATAGGTATGTAATACAGACAGTACACCCTATATGAAACAGGACCCCATGCATATAAAGCACACATCTGCTGTGACACACATCATGTTCAGGTTACACCATGGGATGCAGAACAAAACAATCATAGCTGTTGTTGAACAAATGTCTGAACTGAACACAGGAACATTTTTGGATGGGTTATCTGCAGCACCACAGTTTGTAGATGTGTTAGCTCCCAAAACCTTGGTGACACTTATCAAGGGTATCAGACCTTTTCACAGAGTATGGATGCATGAGTATGCTGAGTGACACCATTGTTCTTGTTAGTCTGTTATACAAATATGGACTTATGGAGCTATGCACCTATAGTGCTGTACCTTGGTGAGGATATATTTCTTCTGTGCTGATATTCTATCCTGCTCTGTGATATTTATGGCTTTATCGCAACTGTGTATCCATAGGAGTCCCCAACAGAATCCTGAAACAGAAACAGAAACAGGTCCATGACACACCTTTCATTGTGTAAGTATACAGCAATTACAACATCATACAACATAAGGTACACAAAATTACGTGGCCTGCTCATTACAAATGTCAGCATACAGTATCTGTCAGTAACCACTACAAGTGGTATGGCAAAACAAGAATGCATTGCCAAAGTATATGTTATTTTATATAGTCACCCTGTGCATCAGACACATAACTTCATTTCCCTGCATCGATGCAGGGATGTGACACAAGTATCATCACTTACACAGGGTGCTTTGTGGGAGTGTAGGAGGCCTAAGCTGCTCTAAAAGGTTGACAACATGTGTGTGAGCCAGGAAGGAAAGCAGACAAGATGGACCATGGAAATGTGCCTTGTGTGTCTGTAGGTGACCTGCATTTTGCGGTGGCATATGAGTGTGTATATGTGCACAGTCAATCTCAATGCAAGCCCTACATGTGTGTAAGTTGGACAGATTTGAACTGTGCATGGTAGAGCTGACAGTTTACCGTCTTTGGCCCCAAAAACAGGAACTGTCTCTGCTAGGAGTTGCACTGGCACCTCCATGACCAAGGTCAGAAGCAGTGCTAGTACCTAATGTGACTGCTTTCTGCTGGGATCATGCCTTCCCCGGGAACACCCAGGACCATGAGCCCATGGCCTGCCATGTCTTGATGTGGACCGAACACTCTCCTCTGTAGCAGTGGATTTACTGCCACTACGTGAGCATGATTGTGCATGGCCACGTGGACTCTCATCAGATGGAGCTGCTGACCTACTTCCATGAGGCCAATGCTCACCTTCAACCACATGTTCCAGCAAATACACTATGCTTTCCAAGACAGACACTGTCTCAGTCCACCTTCTTTCCACTGCATCAGTGAACCAATCCAGGGTGTCACCAATGCAGTGGAGGCAGTCATGGATGTCAGACTGTGCTGCATCCATAACCCTGAGCATACGGTTTACCTTTATATTACCGAGAATGACAACTATGAATGCACTATTGTGCGACTTTAAACTGCAAAAATCAAACATCGAACTTCACCAAAGTTCAAAAATCAAAATCTGTAAAACCAGATCCGATGATTTTCGAACTACAAATTACACCACACTTCATTATGAATGGGGGCAACCCTCCTGCACCGCCCAAGTGGGGGGGGCTGCACCCCCCCTACTTTAATATACTAACTCCGAGATTAAACTACAGTGAGGGAAAGGGTTAATTTCCCGACCCCCACTATAGTGCAATCTGCACCTGAAATGCCAAATCTGCAATGAGCAAATACCAATGTGTATTCTCTCACTGCAAATTCAGACCATTTTTTGTCAACATTCTGTGATTTTGAAAATGCACTTTTGACCTTCTTGGGATTGAACTTCTGCATATCGGTAATACAAAGGTAAACTAAGCATACATCTGGCGTTCTTTTCAGAACCTGTCTGTGCCTCTATAATGGCCCAAAATATATATCGAGGGAACCATGATGTGACTCCTGCAACAGGTGGTGGTAGCACAGAAGGCTTCCTACGAGCACCCTTATCAATCCACCTGTGTGGAACCTCCACAGCTCTCTGGCTATGACTAGTTTCTATACTCACTGGAGCCATAGTTGCCACACTTTCCTGTTCAATGTCCCCACCCTCTGGCTGTCCAATATCTGTGGCCTCTGGGGACTGGGTATGTGCAGGCATACTAACTGCGTGCAGGGACAATGAGGACAGAAGAGTGATGTCAAACTCTGGGACAAATTCATCCCGTGAGTCTCCCACCTGTGCCTCAATGTGGCCACCAACATCATCAGAGTCTGAAGAGACACTGACATTATGTTGTGTAGGGTGTAGAGACCAACCCCTGGGCACCTGTGATAAGAGAGGAAAAAGCATTCCATTAATGTCTACACTATTATGCTCTGCAGTACACTGTTGGCACTATTATAGACCTGTTGAAACCACAACATCATACAGTAGGGCAGGAGGCCATTTCTTTTCCCACAAACAGCTGTAATTACTTGTAAATAAAAGCTCTTTACACAGCAATCTCATCAGCAACAATGAGGTACAATGCTGACATTTGTGAAGACTCTGCCCAGTTGACACATATGTCGATCTGCAATGTCCTGATAATACGGTCACATCTATCAGTGTGGCAACACCTACAAGGCATACATATGACTCTAACATGTGTACAGTCAGAAAATATCTATGCAGTTGGTAATCATGCCAACAGTTTAGCACTCCAGGCAGCAGGCCTGGGATGACACTTTCAGGATCACATTGCTGTAAACCAAAATCTATATTAAAACATTAGAAAAAACAACAAAACAGTACTGGATAAAGAGCCTCCTCAGAACCACATGTAGTATTTTCACAAAACAGATGAAGCTCACCATGGCAAATATAATAAAAACGATTTAATCACTGCAGTATAAAATAAGCGCTTTCACGTCTTTCCAACGCTTCATCAGATTTTAGACAAATGCATTCAACAGACATATATTTATATAGTGATGCATAAACATCTCAACCAATCATTACCCACTTGATTGCATCACAACTGTATCAACCCATTTTAAAACACACATTACAGAAACAAAAATATATATTAAATACATTCAAATATCATCCTAAAAATTAATTGCCATACATAAATATAAATAAATAACATATATTAAACATATAAACCTCTGTGCATTAATGTATATAGGGGCGTGCTGCTAAAAACGGTTTGAGAGCTACCTTCTCATTTAAACCATGTCCTTTATAACCCTATAATTTAATTATCCACCTAGTCTCATGTTCCTCGGTGTAGTTCTTGATGTCCCCTAATCTACTAGCTTTTCTAATCAATTCTAGGACACTAAATTTAAATTTATGTAGCATGCCCATATTCAAGACATGCCGAGCCAAAGCATTATGATCATCCTCCCTATTAATCGCATATATATGCTCTCTGTCTCGCTCCCGGAGGCTTCTATTTGTTTTTCCTATATAGAAGCACAAGCATATCTGACAGACAGCTATATATATTAGATCTCTCGATTTACAATCAGCATAAAAATTGAGCTTATACTCATAACCTGTATCAGGATGTATGAAACAGTCAGTTCCAGATATATACACACAATGATTGCAGCCTCTACAAGGGAAGGTGCCATGTCTAATAGATGAAACTGATTCCCTCATATTGTTGTCACAGCATAACAGCTTTTTAAGTGATTTTGTATTTTTGTAGGAAGAACTAGGTCTTATTCCTACTATCTCAGCAATCCTGTCATCAGTGGTTAAAATACCCCATTTTTTTAATAACTTCTTTAATTTTCAAATTCTTATTAGAGTAAGGAATTACTATTCTATTGACATTCATTCGTTGATTAATGTCACTAGCACTTCCATTATTATGCTGATTCTTGTACAAGTAGGGCTTACCTTTTCCTTTTCTCATTGATTTATTCACCTGGTAAATACTCTCCACTTCATGTTTACTATATTCCCTAGATGATAAATTATCAGCTAACATTTGTTTTGTTCTGTGTGAAGAAAGTCTCATACAGAATGGCCCCTATAGCCAGCATGTTTGCCTTTTAACCAATCTTTGATTCTGAAATGTTAATTGCAGCCAATACAGCTGATTTGCACTATCATCAGCCAATGACATGCAATCACTGTAAAAGATAAAAAGATATAAGGCCTTCATGTAGATTACAAGCCCTTTCTGATATGCTGTGCTGGACATTACTGGAGCGAGGAGACTACATCATTGCAGGGGTAGGTATGCAGCAGCTACTGTTACATGGAGATGTGTGTGCTACAGGCTGCAGCTGCTGTTGCTGGTAAAAAGCCTAGGCAGACAGTGTGAACACTTTGGAGGACAACAAGCTGTAGGAGTAACTGTGGTATATATGTCAGCCTTGTAGTAGGGGCAGAGCCAGAGTGAGATTAGCCATTCCACTACAATTAAAGCATGAGTTTAAGGTAAGTATGTTAGGCAATGGTATTAACGGAGTACTAGGCTACATTTTTGTTGTGTCCTTGAGCAACATAGGGGATAAATATAACATCATGACCACCATTTGGGCAACTCTCAGGCCACGTGTTACAGTCTGGTACTCATTTGGAACGTGTTTGCTGGCAGTCCTTGTTGCACGCAGGGGCTTCATATGTGTATGTTAGTTGTGCAGCTGTGCTAATCTGCACTGTAAGTTTGAAAGGACTGCATACTTTATGCTGATAGTACTGGGCCTCATTTGCATTACCTGAGTTAAAATCCTCTTTGAATGCATACTAATGCATGATGTGACACTTTATGCAGTTATAGTTTTACTATAGGGATATGTGAAGTGTGTCCCTATCTGAAGGCCTGTGACTTCCATCAGTGACAAGCAGGCATTTCATTTGAAATGCATTGTGTGGGTAAAGAGTGCATGTCACTAATTGCTGGCTTTACAGTAATGAAATTTAAATGTTACACACCACTGGATTTGCACCCAGGACTGTGTGTGGAAAAAGGTACTGTTTGCAAGGCATTTAACAGACTGAGCTACTCACTCACTGTTCCACCAGGTGCATTTGTAAGATATAAGTACACGCATACATGCTGCTACATATGTTTTTTACAGCCATCATTATGTGCATGGCTTTATATGGATACATTTCTGCACCAGGGTCCCAGTTGTACATGTATTTTGCCAGTAATTCCTTAGCAGGTGTATTTGTAAATATTGTTGATAAAAAGGCACATTTACCTGCTGTCACAGGCCTCACTTACATCCATCACTATGTCTTTGGATGTCTAGTGGTGTACTATTGCACCAGGATCCAAGGTACACTCCCATTTTTTCCATTACTCTTTAAGTAAGTTTGCACGATGTGGCATGATGCGCAGCTCCTCTTAAACATGCTTAACGAGTGCAACTTCCAATTACTATGTTTTGCTTAAGCCACCTGTTTAATTAACAGCTGTGTGGCAAGGCAGATTAATGCAGTGGTCTACAGGTGCAATTACCTTGTGTTTGAATAGGGGGCAGGTGTTTATTTTGTACATGCTTATTATTTAAAACACATATATCAATATAGCTCCATTTAGCTGAGCTTAGCGAAGCTGAGTGATGTGGTGCATTGCACAGCGTCATGCTAAAATATATATAAATAAAAGAAAAATGGAGAGATAAGAAAGTAGTGAAATGGGGTGCAAGCAGGGGGAAAACATAGTGAAAGGCAGGAAGGTATGTGCAGGAAGAGTATAGGAAAGAACCATAGCTATCCACTTCATGTACAGCAACAGTTGTGCACTTTGACAGAATTTGTAGATGACTTTGGACTCTAACCCTCAGAGAGAGGGGTGAGGACAACATAATTGTGTTGTAAAGCCAATTGGACCAAATTATATGTGTCCAGTAGACAGGTGTGCAAAATGGAGAGGTACATATGGGACTATATTTGTTTTTGGGACAGGTGCCCATTTTTTTTAAGGTGAGAGTGGAATGTTAGGGAAGGGACATAGGTATGTGTGGGGGAGGTAAAGTTGGGTAGATCAGGAATCTATTGCAGACAGACAAGATAGCAGACAGGGGTGGTGCGTAACACAAGAAAGGGTAAACACCTTGGATGGAGAGGGTGTTGTGGAATCTTAGTCCAGTGTGCCTCCACATAGTAACAGCATAACTCACATCCCCACCCATGGTACTGTCAGCACTGCTCTGTCACTGGCCTGAGGGTGGCAGTGATGGAGGCTGGAGTCCAGGGCAAGCCTTCCCCACCATGGTGGCCAGCATGCTATCCATCCAATGCAGGTGTCATCCAAACCCACTGTAGATGATCCTGCTCACCAAACCCTGCAGTTCATCATGGGTGAAAACTTCCCCCCTCCTCCACTGCTCCCAGAGGATGGCCAGTCCCCGTTCTATGGGGCGGTACTACCGGATGCTACAGGTAGTACAGGGGCAGCAGAGGGGGCACCACCAGTCTGGGTTCCAGACGTGCTAGGACCTGGTTCCATGGCTGGAGGAGGCAAGGTAGGTGGACCACAAGGAACTGGCCAGCCTTGATGCTCTGTAGTAAAGTAGTTACAACAATAAGTTGGGGTTAGTAATAACCAAACCAATGTCAGTATTAACAAAATGGAGCATAATATTTATTAATCCAAATACATATTAAGGTATATTATGTGTTACATGACATTAAGTAACATAACAGTAAGCATGTATGAATTAAACCATAAGGCCAACAAAACAATTAGTTTAACAAAATATGTTAATATTAAATCATAATAATAAATAACAGTAATAAATTGAAGAAAATAAGGGGTGGGGAAAGAGAAAACTATACCATTAGTTACCTCACAGGTAATATTACTACACAGAGAACTACTACATAGTTCTACAGGTGTGCAGTGTCAGTTGCAAGTGCAGTGACTACAATTCTTCTATACCTGATGTAGCATGTACATACCTCTCAAGCTGTTATCATGGGACAGTATGGGCCAACCACTAACAAATGCAGGTACACAACTACACAGAACAGTTTCACATAGTGTGGACTTACATAACTACCAGGGTGTTCTGAAAACGGATTTGAAAATATTTTGCATTCCAGGTAATTATTTATGTGGTAATCATAGAACAGACAGATTAGGCAGTTGTAATTACATTATGAAAAAGTTTGACAATTGAGAGGCATATTTGTATACATTAAGTAAAATTAGACAGCTGCCATGCCTTAGTTCGCAGACATGGGAGTAGAACCCAAATGCTATGACTGCAGCGGGACATTTGCAAATAATGTAACAATTGACTGCAACAACTTAGAATCGGCATGCAATGAATACAGCCCTAATGCAAATATTAAGACAGACTTATTTTGGAACCCACAATGCTGCTTAACACTTTAGTGGTCCTGCTGTTTATTATCTGTGACGTCTACACACAATATCTGCCCATAAAGTGGGCTTCCTCACCCATATACTTTTGGTTCCTGGAGTGGGAGGAAAAGAGACTTATGTGACTGAAATTAGGCTGGAGGCAGCTTTGAACCATAGTATGAGTTCAGCAATACATTATTCAGGCAATTAGTTTTGCAATCTACAGCTATTACAGTTTTACACTAAACTGCAGTGACATTAGAACAGACATGCCATGAATACAACCCTAATGCAAACATTAAGATAGATTTACTTAGGAAAACACAGTGCTGCTTAACACTTTATTGGTCCTGCTGTTTATTATCTGTGAAGTCTACACACAATACCTGCCCATAATGTGGGCTACGCCACACATATATCTTTTGTTCCTGGAGTGGGAGGAAAATAGAGCATTATGTGACTGGAACTGGCCTGTAAGACATCCTTGAATCATACTGTGAGTTGAGCAATAGATTATTCAAGCCATTACTTTTGCATTCTACAGTTATTATAATTCTACCCTTGACTGCTGACTGCAGCAATCTTACCATACACATACAATGCATAGAATTCAAGTTCAATTATGTTATGACACACAATCCTGCTGTGCACCTTTTTGCTTCCTGTTATTGGTATTGTCTATCGTTTATTGCAATGCAGTTGTTATTGTTCATTTAATGCACTATGCTTCTAGTTGCCCATTTGTTGCACTGCAGTTTGTATTGTTTATTCTTTATTGCAGTACAGTTTTTGTTCTTTATTGCTCATTCCACTACTGTTAGCATAATATATCCATACTTACCACACTCACGGCACAAACTGGCCAGATGCCAGACATGGGATTGGCTATTGCAAGCCCTCTCAGCTGCAGCTGTTGGGATAGAAGCACACCATTATGCATTCCAGTTTTGCACAGTCAGCTTGCATTTTAGTAAAATACTGGAAGAAATACTTATATATGCCTGGAGCATGCCCATCCCTCACCTCTTGGACTCAGGTGTCCAAAGCTCCCCTCTTTCTACACTTCAGGTTGTCATAGTGGTGATGAAACTGCTCACCAGTGCAGGGGATACCAGTAGCGCTGGTAAGGTGGCTGGTCAACTGATCCCAGGCCTCAGGCTTACATTCTGAGCCCTGGTAATTGTCCTGCTTGACATACTGTCAGTTAAAGGGACTCCAACAAATGCTGTAGAATTCCCACCTATTGCACTTAATATAGGCTGTTTTCCCACCCTTACACTTGATTCAGCAACATTCAAAAAAGTGCTCCATGCTTAGCAGCGTGCAAACCAGCTAAGCAGAGCTAAACATCATGAATACTTGCACAACCATGGTTTTAGCTAAGCTTAGCAACATGCAAACAAAAGTTGCCATTAATCATGTTTAAGCAGTGTTAAGCACCACACAGCTCTTCCAAATGTAAAAGTTGTTTTAAAATTAAACAAAAATTTAGATTACATTAAACAAATAGTATGGCTGCTAGGGACTCAATCCCAGAACCTACAAAGCTTTAGACTCTCACTCTAACCATGTGGCCACTAGGATAGTATACAATCTAGTGTACCTTCACATATGCTATTAAGCTACCATGGCACACCATGCAAACAAGCTTAAACAAAAGCAGAAATAAATAATTAATTAGATCTGATTTCTGTTTTTAGATGTCTGTCAGGTGATTGCTGTCTATGTGTAAGCACAGCTTGGCATTACTGCACTCCACGCTGCACAAACAGTAATTAAAAAAAAAAATTTTAAAAAATTAAAAAAAAAAAAAAAACAGATATCATCTGCTCATATATATCTATGTGTGAGTGCTGCTTGGCATTGCCAAGCTCTATACCATGCAAACTGACATTAAATAAAAAAAAAATAATAATTCAACAAACATTAGACATTTAAACCACAAACTTAATTTGCAGCACATGTCAACTGCAGCAGGGAACATTACAGGGACCTTCACCATGTACATAATATCTGACTATCCTCAACACTTCTGCCTACATGGGTTCAATATCGCTCTTACTATGTTCTTCTTCAGCAACACGCCATGATTAATAGGCATAGAGTGCTACCGAGGGGGAAGCATGGCCGTGTACATGGCCACATTCTGTGTAGGTTCTACACGGAGCCTGCATGGATTTTATTTGAATCCTGGGGCATGTTTTCCTATGACTGAGATTGCCAGAATCAGAGAAAAATAATTTTAGCATAAATGAAATGCTGTTAATCTTTGTCCAGGCATTTACACAGAAATATATGAATGAACCTTCTTAAGATTAGTTCCTTGTGAGAGAATTATAGTGAGGAATTCCAGTACCATTTTCATGCTGCCTGGCTTTCACTTCAAGCAGAATCTTACAGAACTGAATAACAACCCATGAGCAGAGAAATCCACTTCCAGCAGACATCTGATACTTGTTATTACTAAAGGTAATAACTGTAGAGGAGTATGACGTTCCTGAAATTGCCTTGCTCCCATGATTATTTGGATGTGGTCCTAAATTTCAAAGGCTGAACAGTCAACGACCACTTTGTCATATTCCGCTGGTTGCCCTTAGAAATATGATATATATACATATATATATAAACCCTGTTAAAATTATCAAAGCAGCATGGCTAACATATGTGTAATAATTCATACCACAAAACACATATTCACTCCACTAATGCCTATACACCCTGAATGCACAAAAAATAAAATATCACACATCCTGTCACACCAATCACCTACCTACTTCTTCAAAATCAGTGTGGGCTCACACACTGTCTACCTACATAACAGAAGCACACTTGTCTGCATGTAGCACACACACACACACACACACACACACACACACACACACACACACACACACACACACACACACACACTCACACACGCACACGCACACACACACACACACACACACACACACACACACACACACACACACACACACACACACACACACACACATACACACGTACATCCAAAAATATACAGAAGAAAAAAAATGGCTCCTGTAGCAGTCACCTACCTGAGACATCATAAACAATACAAATCAACACAGCCTAACGATCTGTCACAAATATCCTTGTCAACATCAAGCACTTACAGCTGCACACCCACATGAAGGACCTCAGTACTCTCACTCCTGTACTAAATACATAACTTGTTTAACACATCTTTTCAACATAGGGGCAGTTTTTCCATGCCACCATGGGGGATGGCATTCCTGTTTGTATTCCTTAAACTTATTTAGCCAAGTCTGAGACATGGGCGTAAGTGCCACTCAGAATTCTGACATGTACCTATACCTAGCTTGTAAGAGGTGCCCAAGTCCATGAGTGCTCATGAAAATACACACTCAGCCAGTCTGCACTTTCAGTGGAACTGTTTACTTAATAAACAGCTTGTAATGCTCTGGCACTCTAGATGACAGAAAGTTATTTTACATCACTGGATTAAAACGATTTTCCCTTGGTGGAAGAAGCTATTCTTATGTTATACCCAGTCATACTAAATATGTGACTTGATGTTCCCTTGCCAAAATGAGCAAGGACTAATTGTAAATCTTATTTTAAGATATATGCAGGCCCTATAGCCTGGTGCTATTTGTTGCAAAGAAACTGTCATTCTGCACTGCAAAATTCTGCTGAAACATTTCAGCAATTGATCGTATCAGGTCAGGTACAGTACAAATTAAATGGGCTTGTGCCTAAGTTCTGTAAACTAAGTAATATGATAAATAAGGATAAAGCTAAGGAGCTAATTTGTGCATATTAGGTGGATTGTTTCTCTTCTATGGTATATCCTAATCATGTAAAGCCAAACAAGGAATCAAATCCAAACTGAATTTATAACTGTAATGACACTGTGTCTATATGACTTTGTGCAGTCACAGTACTAATACTGACACTGATACATGAGAGGGCATAGATTTACACAACAGACACACACACACACACACACAGACACACACACACACACACACACACACACACACACACACACACACACACACACACACACACACACACACACACAAACATACACACACACCTGCACATATACTTACAGATGTATGCATATGCAGATACATACATGCACACACTGGAACACATATACTCTTGACACATGCAGATGAGATACACAAGCAAACATATGTGCGAGTAGTAATATGCAGTTATGTACAGTCATATTTCCTGGTATGTGATGGATACCGTGTTTTATGTAACAAAATTACACAATATTATTGCCACTAACTGTAATTAACCACCGTAGTCCTACATTTATTTTTCAGCACTATTTTCCCAAAGTGCTGAATAGATCAATCCAGTTAGCCTGTTTTAAAAGAATGTGGATCAAAATGGCTTATTATCTGATTATCCATTTAGAGCAGTACACTAAAGTAGACACACACACACAAAGTGCAGTAGAATGTCCATGCTTACACATTGGTTAAAACATGGAATATGAAAAGAAATACATTGGCTCTTTGTATGGACTAGAACCTACAGCCACAGATATTCTATAAACATCTAATTGCCAAGGGAACAAAATCTTCTCCTTTCCAAATCATTTTTGTGAAAGAATAATTGACGTCCTGAAGGAAGTCACTGTTGCAGTATCTTAAACAGATAGGTTTTCGCCAGTGATGTCCAGCCAGGTTGCCAAAACCTAAACATTCCCAACAGTATATGTCTGATGTGTGACCTCAGCTCATAGGTTAAAGGGTATATAAGGAGATGTATGATTGTAAATCTCCAGACTATCTCACTAGCAGCCCAAATGCAGGTCTTGCACCTGTCATTCTGATTTTTGCATGGTTATTTCTATTGTAAGCTTTCTCAGATTCAGATAAGGCCCTCTTAGGAAACCCTTTCCCCTTGTTTAGACTGTCTTACTGTGATTTGTGAGATGTCAGCTAGGAGAAGAAAGCATGAGTGTAGTAGGCAAATACACTACTAAAACTTCCATACCCAGTGTATTTATTGCCTAAGAGCAGAACACAGCTACAGATATTCTTACATCTGGCAGTCCTTTATTCCCCATACATAGTGTATTCACTTGCCTTTATTGAACATGATCAAGGCTTAGAATGAAGCATTTTGCCAAGTCTAAGATAGTGATTACCTCCACTCCTGACATACCTTCTGCACCTAATAATAAACTCAAAAAGCCTAGGCCTGAAAATCAGTTTGCTCAGTCTGATCCTAATGTACCTGCAGAGGTTACACAACCTGTGGTTCATCCAACTGTACCTCCGATCCCTTCTATCACGGGGTCTATATCACATTATCAGAACCACAAAAGGTCAAATACCTCTTCTCTACCATGAAAATCTTTCCCTCAGTAAGTAACATTTTGGCCAACCTACCGTCTCCAATGAAAACAGCAAAATGTAAAACCCACCCTGGTGGGTGGCTGCAGCCTCCCTCCAACTAAATATATCAAATCCGAGATCACTCTACAGTATGGAAAAGGGAAAATTCCCAAAGATGGACCACTGGTTACTTACTGTGGGAAACAGTTTTAGAAATGATTGTTCGAAGGATTCAGAGTTCGACAAAAAATGGTCAATGAAGAGGTATTCAACCTTTTCTGGTTTTGACAATCTGACATATGCCCCGATTTTAACCAGTTGGAGGCTAGTATCGTGTCAGAGGACTGCATGTCAGAAGAGACAGCTACTGTAACCGAGGAGAGAGAAACCAAAAATCTTTATCTTAGGGAGACCAGAAAGCATCCCAGTAATTTTAGAATGGGAAGAGATTCCTGGAAAACTGAAGTATGTCAGGGACAGAGCATGCTTGCTTAATTCAGGCAGATATCACCCCAAAGAAAAAGCAACAAAAGATCAAACATGTTTACTCTCTTTCCCCTTCTGTGGAGAAAGAATAAGACCATTACTGACTTTAAATCTCCTTTCTTTTCAGCTCCCCCACCAGCTCCACAGAAATTTACTGTAAAATATTCTTCTTCTTCTTCATCTTCTTCTTCTTCTGTAGAGGAGGAGGAGGCCTCAGATTTTGATGAAGATTCCTTAACTTACTCCTCTCAGATTCACTGCCATAGCCAGCTGCCCAATGATGATGATGACAGTTCTATCTCTCTGCTGATCCCCTGAGAAAGAGGCATCCTTCGGAGATGAAATATTTTGAGTGGGAGTCCCAGCATATCTCTGATGTCCAAATGAGGTACTACAGTCTGTTGGAAGTGAGCACTCCAGCCCTTTCCCCATCCCTCCAGTACTGGAGAACATTTTGTAACCTCTGTATCCACATCCGTTGCTGCTGACTCTCTCAGTCCCCAACTCCAAAAAGGCCAGACAGATTCAACAAGGTCCAAATGACCACAAGTTACTTTTTTAGAATCTTGTAGCTGAACTTTTGGCTGATTTCCTAGGTCTAGACAAACCATCTAAGCTATAGCCAAATGCTAATGCTCTCCCATCAGACAAGGACAACAGGGCTATGGATAGGTGTGTGTGTGGGGTGGGGGTAGGGGGGTTGATATACCACTTCCGCCTTGGCCTTCAGGGCAATTAAGTATCAGACCCAGATGACCAAATACCTCTTATCTATCCTTAACAATCTGGACAAAGCTGTAGCTGATATGTCAGGAATAGACTCCGAGTAACAGATTTTGCTTTTGGTAAAACAGACCACTCAAGTGGCAAGGCATAGCATAAAATGCAGCTATGATGCTGTTGAGGCATCTTCCAGAGCAGCTGCTACTAGTTCAGTCATTTGGCGGCACACCTGATTGTGTAACCAGCCACTGCCAGAAGATTTCAAGGCTAAACTCCTAGATTCCCCTCTTAGCACAGACATTGTATTTGCTCCACAGGCAGGTACCTTATTCTAAACCTTGCAGGAGCAAGGTAAGACTAAAAAGGATTGCAGACAGATTCTTCGTACTTCTGTGCCCAGAAACCAGTGGAATTTCTCAACCAATACCACTTCATTTGTCAGAAAAGAACACAGAACTTCTCAGAAACACAAGAAGGAACCTAGAAAAGATTTCCAGAAAAATCTGAAGGGGACCCAAATCTGGAAGGCATCCCTTCACAGATAATCCTCTGTGACTATCTTCTCATCCCATTCCCCCTCCCCCCTTCTGTTATACCCTTGTCCTGTCAAAAATACTCAATCTTTCCATTACAAATTGCGAAAGGATTACCACAAACAGCTTAGTACTCACTATCATTAGTTTCAATATATCATTTCACTTCTGCCCAACAGCCAGGTAAATCCCCTACCTCCTATCCTTCAGGAAGTAGAGTCCCAAAACAGCATATAACCAGTTCTCCGTCAGCTTATGGGATATGGATTCAACTGCAGACTATTCCTGTTACCAAGAAAAGAACAATAGAGACCCATACTGGATCTTTCCCAGCTCAACACCTGCCTCAAGGTATACACATTCAGAATGCTCTCTCTGCTAAACCTTCTCCCCTTTGTCCTTCTTCAGGCCTTTCTAATTTCTCTGGATTTAATAGATGCTTACCTGCATATTCCTGTATACTCTTCTTGATGGAAATTTCTGAGATGCAGTGCTATCTCATCACATTTTCTGTTTACAGCTTTTCCCTTTGGACCTTCTACAGCCCCCAGTGTCTTCACAAAGTGCCTAACCCCAGTTTTAGCCTTCTGAAGGACTCAGGGAATTCATATATTCCCTTACCTAGACAATCTGCTAAAACAGACCACTTTGTCTCATGTCTTACTGCAGGATCTCTTATTCACACTCACCTTTCTCTAACAACTGGAATTCACCATCAGTTTTAGGAAATCTTCCCTTAACTCCAGTCAAGACTTAGTTTTCTTCTGCTGAACACTAGATACAAAAAAACACACAAGTCTTCTTGCACCATAAAGAGTGGAGAGCCTCATTACTTACTTCCAGTCTCTAACCTCTCTCCATGCTTGCTCAGCCAGGTAGATTCTCAGATCAGTAGAATTTATGACACAACCAGACCAGTGCTTCCATTGGTTAGGCTGTATATGAGGAAAATACATTGCTCCTGAAAAATGCATGGGTCTAACACTCTCACTCCTGGACACACCAAACCCTCTCATGCCTTGTCAAAGGAGAAAATCATATGGAGGGTGACAAAGGTAAACCAAAATCCTGCAGAACATAAGAAAAAGGTCACTGCGATAAAAGATAAGTCCACACAAAAAGTATAGTAATGGTCTGATGAAGTGCAGAGAGCATGAAAGTGCTTACCTAATAAAATGAACATGTTTTATTTTGCCTACCATCCTCGGTGATTGGTCTTCATTTTTAGACTGATATACTTTTTGTGTGGACTTATCTTTTATCATGGTGAACTTTTTCTTATACTCTGCTCATTATCTGATGAAGTGCAGAGATCATGAAAGTGCCTACCTAATAAAATAAAACAAGTTTTATTTTGCCTACCAGCCTTGGTGACTGGTCTTTGTTTTTGGATTGATAAACCAAAATCCTGACCTACTCTAAAAGTTACAGACCCGAAGTGAAGAGCTGTACACAGACACCTCAGTTGAGGCTTGGGTGGCATGAACATGAGTCCACAAGTTAGACACTTGTTGGCAGTCCAACCTCAAGAAAGAGCACATCAACCCGAAAGAGGTGAGGACCCTCATTTGGGTCCTACAAGTCTTCACCCACCTCTGGAAATCAGAACTTCTAACAGTATTCACAGACAGCACAACAGTCATAGGTTACATAAACACGAAAGGAAGAACCAGAGCTTATCAGATTTGCAGGTTGGCTCAGACTGCTTGGGACCTAGTTACTAAGGCAAGCATGTCCCTCCAAACAGTATACATCCCAATCCCAGAGCAATGTCCTGGCAGACTCTCTCAGCAGGTCCAGAAAAGTCCCACACAAAGGAATACTCAACAAACCAGTCTTCCTAAAAATAATCCTGTAGTGGGAACACCACAGATGGACGTATGTGCCTCAGAGAGCAAGAAACAGCTACCCATCTTTTACAGCAGAATTCCTTGTCCATTAAATTGGAAGACAGATGCATTATCCTTCCAGTGGACAGGGGAATTTCTTTATGCCTTACTTCCTCTTTCTGTGCTCCCAAAAGTTCTACTAAAGATACAGAAAGAAAAGTCAGAAATTCTATTGGTGATTCCTTTTTGACCAAGGCAGCATTGTCCCCCTTTCTCTATTCCTTAGCTAGGAGCTATCACCACAAGCAGCAGAAGGGTCTCAGTGCTTCATCTCAAACTATCATCTCTCAACCGAAGCCTACATACAAGAGGATGTTGATCCTTTCCAGACACCAGTTTCTAAGGAAGTGCTCCAGGTTCTCAAGGGGCACTAAAACATGCATCATAGGTTCATAGGTTCATAGGCTGGTACTAGGCTATCAGCCCTAGGGCCTATACAAGCCTAGCTATAACAATTCCCTGGCTATTTCTTCCCACATTATTTACTTTCCTGGACCCCTGTCTAGCAGGGCGACTGGCGTGATCCCTGGGGTGAATTTCCTTTCTCCCATCCAATCGTCAAGGTTCCTCTTGAAGAGGTCCAAAGAGGCACTCTGCTTGACATGTATGGGCAATCTATTCCAGAGTCTGCGGAGTCTCTGGGTCAGGAACCTATCCCTCCAGCATGTTTTGTTTATTGTGATGACAAGGTTTAGATCCCTGGAGCGTGTAGCTCTGAGGGATTGGGATTTCTTTAAGTGTAGCATGTCCAACAGCTCTGGGTTTGACATGGCCTTGTATGTTAAGCAGAGATCGCCTCTGAGTAGACGATATGTGACAGAGTATAGCTGGAGTTTTTAAGGCGGTCAGCGTAGGGCATCTGCTTTAGGCCTGTGATTCTTTTAGTGAGGTATTTCTGAGGCCTTTCCAGTTGTTGCAGATGTCTTGAGAGGTACATACCAAATGGGGCATTGTATTCTATAATGGGTCTAATGAGGGATGAGTACAGTGGGACAATGACCTCCTTTTTCTGGATTAAAAGCCCTTCGTGATGAGGTGTGCCACATAGAAGGATTTCCTGACTGTTGTGGCGATGTGGTTATCGAAGGTGAGACCACTGTCCACCTGTGTCCCTAAGTCTCTTATCACACTTTCTGTGTTTAGTGTACTGCCACCTATATAGTAATTCATGGATACATGTTTTTTTCCCAAAGGGGATAACAATACATTTCTTGGCATTGAGCTTGAGCCCATGGCTCTGGCACCAAGCATCTGTTTCTGTAAGGCCCTTTTGTAGAGTATCCACATCATTTGGGATTCAATAATGGCTCCCAGTTTGCAGTCATCTGCAAACTTTGTTAGCCAGAGTCCCTTAGTGTTGACCTGTACTTCAGAGAAGTAGATGCCAAACAAGAGCGGCCCCAGGACTGAACCCTGAGGTACTCCACTTGTCACTTGTCTGGAGCTGGATTTGGAGTCGGCTACTTTTACAGTGTGGGTTCTATCAGTAAGCCATTTAGCAACCCATTGGGTGACATAGGGATTAATGCCCAACTTAGTAAGTTTATCTATGATTCCAGAGTGGGGATGGTGTCAAAGGCCTTGGCAAGGTCTAGATAGGCTGTGTGGACCACCTTACCCTTGTCCATGGCTCTGGAGACTGATTCAAAGAAGTCAATCAGGTTCAGGAGACAAGATCGGCCCTTCACAAACCCAAACTGGGTGGGGTCCAGTGTTTGAAGGTTGCCAATGTCTTTGTTTATAAGTTCCATGATAATATGCTCCATGGCCTTGCAGATAAGGCTTGTCAGACTGATGGGACGGTAGTTTCCGGGATCCAAGGTGGATCCCCTTGTGGATTGGGATAACTGTAGCTCTGCGCCACTCAGTGGGCACGAAACCTGAGGTGAGGCTATGATTAAACATGACACTTAGGTGAGGTGCCAGTTCATATTGTAGTTCATGTAGTACACAGCCTGGGATGTCATCTGGTCCCATGGATGCTGTATTCTTGGCTTTAGAGAGTGCATTTTGTACCTGTGTGGCTGTTATTACTGGAATTTGTCAATCTTCCGGTATTGAGATGGGCCATTTAGGGGGTGAGAGGGGGGTGAAGTTGGCACTGAATCGATCTGCCAGGATATTGGCAATATCCTTCGGATCAGTATATTTAATGCCATTCTGTTTTAGCTCAGAGCAGATCCGAGCATTGCCATTTAGATTCTTGACATAGTTATAGAATGCTTTGTGGTTGTCTTTGGAATCTTTGGCAATTTTATTTTCGTAACTAGCTTTGGAGGATTTTATGAGGCATCTCAGTTTCTTACTGTAGTAAGAATCTTTGTGTTCAACATCTTTGTATCCTGTATAGGAAGGGTTAAAATGTGAAACTACATTGCGTGCAAAGAAATAAGCTAAAATGAGTTGTTTTTCTTGTAAGGAATTTGCTGACCAGAAAGGAATGCACAGATGCTACTTTGGTCCAGGCACAGGCCTATCTTGGGACTGACCTCTGACCAAGGAGGAGTGCATAGATGTTACCTTGATGTAGGCACCAACTTATCTTGTGTCTGACTTTTTACCATCTAAGGCTCCAGTGAGTAAATTTATAGCCTTGACTGAAATTCCTTGTCTAGTAACCAGCTGCTGTGTATGCACAAAAGAGGGTATAAAACCCATGTAAAGTGTGTAGAAATTAGACTGCTGACAACCAAGAACTTTTGTGGCAGGTCTCCATGCATGTAAAATAAACTCTTTTTGGCCTACCTTTTTTGCTGCGTGATTCTTCCAGTATATGTTAAGAGTATTAAAATCTTTTGACATTTCTGGCGCTAGCGTGGGGCCACCTCTTCACGTACGAATCGCATAAGAGGGACTGAAAAACCTGTACAGGAAGGGAGAACGAATCTGGGCTCCCTTGAACGGAAAGACCTCCGACGAAGAAGTCGTAAGTAGAGGCCAGTCACTCTTAGATTCGATCCGTGGACGGTGATAACGAGGCGGAAGATCCGCAGTAAGGTAAGCTTTTTATTTATAAAAGTTTTTAAAGGGACTAGTCATAAGGGAATTTCTTTTGTTAAAATTTTACAAAAGACCGGTAGAGATCTCAGGAAAAGGAAACAGTTTTTCTTTTAAATAAGAAAAATGGGAACAGGAAGCAGTTGTTGTGTTAGGAAGGGCTGCTTAAATAAAAGGACTGAGGATGAGGAATATATGTTTAAATTACATCCAAAAACTTAAAATATATAAAAAAATGGAAGAAAGACTATGGGTTTAGTGGTACCTTGAATAAATCAGAATGTCAAAATCTAGTGAGAGACCTGCGCAGGGACACAGGAGGTAAGGTTAAGAAACAAAAAAGGTAGGATTTCCTCAAGCACAGAACTGGTTAGAAGAAGCTAATAAGAGACATAGGGAACAATTTTCAAATAAGGGAGATGGTGGCTCGAGTGCAAAAGATGCATTTTTTGTCCTAAAAGAGGATGACGAGACATCTGTTGCCTGTCGTAGACCGACAGCCCCGCCCTTGTATCCCAAAGTTAGAAAAGACATGGTTAGTCCACCCCAGTATCAGGACGATGACACAGAGAATCAGGATAAAACTGTACCCTCTGTAGTACTGACAAAACAAGTAGGTGAAACCCTGGAACTCCGGAACCGTAATATAGATAAATCAGAATGGACGCGTAAGGAAGCTGAAATGCAAGAAGATGAATTAAATATAGTATCTACAGACTCATATCCCCTTATAGAAGTAGCAAACCCACAGGCAGGAACACCCGGTCAAGGTCCCACTATTTTAGTTTACCAACCTTGGACACGGGAAGACATCCGAAAAGCTGTGGAGGGCATACCACACCCAAAGTTAGACATGACTAAATTTTGCGATGACATTGCAGGTATGATGGAAAGTTACAAATTAAATTCCGTTGAAGTGGAACAGGTAATACGCCAAATATTAGGACCAGATTGGCACTTAATTTGTGGGAATTGGGATCCCCTGACTAGGACAAATAGTAAACCACGTGCCTTTGAGTCTGAATCATATAAGACACAAACACAGGACTTGTTAAAGCGTATTATGAAACAGTGGGAGCCTAAGGCAGATTGGACTTGTATTAATCAGTGTGTACAAACTGAAGATGAAAAAGTAGATCATTATTTACAAAGACTTAACCAGTGCTTTGATAACCATAGTGGAATAGACAAACCACCCAATCAAAAAAAGGATTCACCTTATGAACAACAGTTAAAAAATGCCTTTTTAAAAGGATGTAGGACTGCAATCAGTAACTTCATTCACAAACATATGATAGACCATAGGACGGCACGTCTGCAACCCTTACTGGAGTATGCAAGACATGCAGAAAAATATTTAGAAGAAAGGAAAAGAAACAAGCTCAAACCTTTACGGTGAGTGAAGATGGGACACTTATGCTACTGCAAGGTCCGACTAACAGGGGTAGAGGAAGGGGCAGAGGCAGGGGCAGAGGAAGAGGGAATGTGGGACATTCCGAAGATTATGAAGGCAGACAGAAAAGAGGAAAATGTTTCAAATGTGGCAGAAAGGGACATTTTGCCAGGGATTGCCGGTCTTCTGAAAGAACTAAAACCACCCCGGATCACGAGTCAGCATGACTATATGATGGTGGTGGAGGTGAATCAGACCCGGACAAAAAGGCTGATGGGCCAGACTCAATAAGGCAGAGTAAAGAGGAAGCTTTTGAGGACATAAACAAAGAGGGTAAGGGAGAATGTGCAGGATGGGAAAATGAAAAGACTGATTTTTCAGATGAAGGTGAATATCAGGTTGTTAATTTAACAGCGCTGGCTGTAACTATGCAGCTAGAGGCACAACCGATTATCACACTTCAAGTGGAAGGGAAGGATGTAGAATTTTTGTGTGATTCAGGGGCCTCCAGGACCTTGCTAAAAACCTCTGCAGTGCCATCTGATGTAACTTCTGATGACTATGTATTAGTCAAGGCAGCCAATGGCCGCATTTATAAAGAACCACTATCTAAACCCTTATGGTTCACGGACCCTGAAACTAACCAAACTATCAGATTTCGAGTCATTATTTCCAAAATTTGCCCTGTAAACTTATTAGGGAGAGATTTGATGCACGTGTTTGGCATAGAAGCTGTGCCGACTGCATCAGGGATTCTAGCCAAACGAGTAGAAATTCAAGATGTTATGTTACAGGTGGGGCAGGGTGATTTACACTACTGGTACAGTAATGATCTTGTCGAAACTGGACCACAAAATGTAGTAAATGAGCTAACTAATTTGGCCTTAAGCAAATATGGCACACAACCGCCAGTGGTAGCTAAACAACTACACTGTACAATGTACTACAGAAAGTATGTAGGACCAGACGACAAATATAAAGAGCAATTCTTTAAACACAAGGTCACAAAAATCTTGTTACAAAACCTATATTGGGATAAAGCAGGAAATTCTGCAGTTACATGCAGTCTTACAAAAGATATGCAGTTACTTTTTCGCAATAATTCTATTGCACATGTCTCTGTAACAAGGAAAGAACAAATGGCATGGTATCTGGTGGGGAAGAAAGTTACTGAATGGGCTAAAATGACGCCAGAACAGTTGGCATGTAAAGGCGTGCAGGTACAAAGACTAAATTGGGTCACCCAGGCTAGACCAACAGTTCAACTCCGCAAAGACAGGCTAACGCCACCCGGGGGAGGGCCATTCTGACTATATCTCCTAACCCCGCAGGAAGAATTAAAGTTACAATCAGTGCCAGATTCCTTATGGTCCCGCGGGCAACATGACATCGGGCTAATAAGAACAGCAGGACAGGTTAAAATAACTCCAAAATCCGACTTTAGACCTCACAAGCGTCAGTATCCGTTAAGTAAAAAGGCAGAAGAAGGCATTTTACCAGTGATCACGGCTCTATTACAAGCTGGGGTTTTAATTCCATGCACAGATTCACCGTGTAACACACCCTTGTTCCCAGTAAGGAAACCGGATGGGACCTGGAGAATGGTACAGGATCTGCAGGCTGTGAATGCTGCTGTGGTACCAAGGGCTCCTATGGTCCCAGATCCATCTGTTTTGTTAAATGATATCCTTCCCACAGATAAGTATTTTTCTGTCATTGATATCAGCAACGCATTTTTTTCCATCCCTCTACAGGAAACTAGTAGGTTTTGGTTCGCTTTTACGTTCATGAGCAAGCGGTACACCTACACAAGGCTGTCGCAGGGATATTGTAAAAGCCCTACAATCTTTTCACAAAAAATGTCAACAAACCTGGCACAGTTTCAACCGGAGCATGGCTGTCATCTACTGTTATACGTGGACGACATCTTACTGGCTGCATCCACGGAGGCTGTCTGTGAGTCCGAAACTATTCGGTTATTGCATTTCTTGGCGAAAGAGGGACATAAGATAAACAAATCTAAATTACAATTTTGTAAAACTGAAGTACGATATCTAGGCTATACCATTTCAAATGCTGGTAGACAACTAGATAACTGTAGAAAAGAAGCTATTTTACAGGCACCAATGCCCAGTACGAAAAAAGAAATGATGTCATTTTTAGGAATAACTAACTTTTGTCGTAGTTGGATTCCCAATTATGCAGAGGAAGTGAGTTCACTTTCAGAACTTATTTTTACACTTCCCATGGCAGCACATGATGCGCTGAAATGGACAGATAAGGCAATACAGGCATTTACTAGGGTAAAGCAACTGATAGCAGGATCTGCAACACTTAGCTTCCCTGACTATACGAAACCTTTTGTTCAGACAGTAGATTGTAAGCAGGGTTTTATGACATTGGTTCTGTTGCAAATTTATGGGGATAAGTTGAGACCATTAGCTTTTTATTCCAGTAAACTGGACACAGTGGCACGATCGTTGCCACACTGTGTACAAGCAGTAGTCGCAGCTGCACTGGCCGTGCAGGCGTCTGCAACCCTAGTTTTGTTTCATGACCTTACTTTACGGGTACCGCACTCTGTCGCGGTAATACTTCTACAGGATAAAGTTACCTTTCTCTCTCCTAGCAGACACTTGTCCTGCATGACAACGTTACTATCACAACCACACATGACCATTGAGCGATGCACCACTCTTAATCCAGCCACGCTCTTACCTACAGCTGATGACGGTGCCCCTCACGTATGTTTAGACTTAATACACTCTAATGTCTTACCAAGACCAGACCTTAAGGATCAGCCTTTGGCAAATTCAGATTGGACCCTGTTCGTAGATGGGTCAGCACGTAAGAATGAGGCAGGTATTACACAAGTGGGTTATGCAGTCACAACTGAGACTAAGGTACTAGAGGCAAAACCTCTCCCCAGGAACCTGTCCGCACAAGCGGCTAAATTGATTGCTTTGACCAGAGCATGTATCATTTCCAAGGATAAGGCAGTTACTATCTACACAGATAGTCAGTATGCTTTTTCCACGGTCCATGTCTTTGCACAGCAATGAAAAAATAGGGGAATGGTTACGGCCTCAGGAAAGGAAATAACCCACAAGGATTTAATTCTTAGCCTCTTACAAGCTGTCCAACTGCCACGGGGATTGGCCATCTGTAAGTGCGCAGCACACACAAATTCCAAGGATCCAGTATCACTTGAAAATGCACTAGCTGACAAAACTGCAAAAAGTGTAGCCTTAACCTCTACTTTTGCACTCGAGACCACACAGAAGGAACTTCATCCTACAGATAAATTTGATCTACAAACTTTACAAGTAATACAGGAACTTAGTACAGTTCAGGAAAAACAGCGATGGGTTAAATATGGGGCTATTCAGAAGCAAGGAGTTTTTGTAGGTCCAAATGATAAGTATGTCTTGCCAACAAACCTTTTTAGGTATGCCTCATTAGTGACGCATGGCCCATCTCATCTGGGCCCTGCTGCTATGGTTCAAATGACCCAGCAAATTTTCTGGACCAAGGACTTTATAGCATATGCTAAACAATTTTGTTTATCGTGCCTGCTTTGTGCACGATACCATGGTGGTGGGGTACGAATCACTCCAGCAGCTTTCCCGCTGCCTCCATATCCATTTCACACAATCTGTATGGATTTTATTGAACTAACTCCTGTCCAACAAAAGCGATTTGTATTAGTCATTATTGATGCTTTTACAAAATGGGTTAAAGCTTTTCCAGTAACACATCCAGATGCCCTGTCGGTAGCCAAGGCCCTTACAAATAATATTATCCCTCATTTTGGGCTACCCACATGCATCTATTCTGATAACGGTACACATTTTGTAAACCAAGTTATTCAAAAGCTGGCTGCCGTTTTTCAGATTGAACTAAAACACCACTGTGCCTACCACCCACAGTCAGCAGGGTTGGTTGAACACCATAATGGCATTCTCAAAGGCAAGTTACATAAACTCATGGCCGAGACACATCAGTCTTGGATAAACTGCTTACCTCTGGCACTCCTGTCCATGCGTACCACTCCCACTTCAAAAGGGGTCACACCATTTGAACTACTATATGGGAGACCTTATTACGTCCCACAGTGGCAAGGTCTTTTGCCTGCGGAACGTGAGGGGGGTGAAGAGATAGCAGATTACATGAGGAAAATGCCGACAAAAACTAACACTTCTCTAACAAATGATTATTTTTCAGATCAGAAGAACAACAGGATCCTGGAAGTGAAGGCTGGCGAGTGGGTGTGGATTAAAATTGTTAAAAGAAAAACGTGGGCTTCTCCAAAGTGGGAAGGTCCATACCAGGTTTTGATTTCGACACCCACAGCAGTTCGAATAAAGGAGCGAACATCTTGGATCCACCTGACACATTGCAAGATTGTCAGGAAATTTGAGTTGGAAAAGAATTTGAGTTCCTCTGAGGAACACTGATTAGTAGCAATCCTGTTTTTGTATGAACTTTTCTGACTGTTGTAGCAATGCAGGAAAATACCGGAAGGGAGCAGCCCTTCCCACAAAGGCATTGTAAAATAATTTTGTTATTAGTGATTGTAAGTGTTATTTTTCTGTTTTGGCCATTTTTATTTTCACACGAAACTAGCCAAACAAAGAGAGATGAAAATACAGCTTGGCATCCACCTTTAACACGTATCAGGCTATTAAATATGCATATGCTTTGTCTTTTAATGTTTCAAATTGTTGGATATGCACAGCTATCCCGACTGTACATGGTGGTCTGATGTTAGGTACAGTCCCTTTGGGGCAAATGATACATGGACCAATTTACTATGTGAAACTTCGGAGGTAGCTGTAAAGGACAAAATAGCATTACGCCTCATGGGTCGTCAGAATGGAACTGTATGTTTCCAGAGATCTGGAAAAATTAAGGTTGGATGGAGTCAATGTAATGTAACCATAATTCATAACTGTACATTAGATGGGCACTGTGCAACAAGTTTCAAGCCTATAAGAGTGCTTATTAATAGTACAGGGCTTATTAATGTCACAAGTTTTGTTGAAAAAATGTTATCTGTGTATGATCTTTTGTTTAAAGGGATACAAGACAAAGGAAATCATTCTATTCCAGTAAATATCACTCTTAAAGTGAATGACTGTTATTTTGTCTGTGGTAAAAAAGCATACAAATGGTTACCAAGGAATTGGTCAGGCAGTTGTTTTTTGGGTTATTTGACACCAGCTATAAGACATTCATTTACTCTTCCCCAAGGTAAAATACGAAATGTACTTGCTGTGAATAAACCTGTTAATCCCGTAGGTAACATTGATGCATCCTGGATCTATCATCACGATTTGGCCCACAGTAGCAGCAAGGGACTGTCACACATGGACTTGGGCGATGATGTCATTTCTTGGGCTGGTATTCTTCCAGCCTATGGGACAGTAAAATCTATTTGGGAGCTCAGAAAACTGTCAAAACTGTTAGAAACTCTGAGCAATGCAACTTTTTCTGCGCTAGAGTTGGTGACGGATGAGCTAACTGCAACGAGGACTGTAGTGTTGCAGAATCGGATGGCGTTCGATTTCACCCTAGCGGCGAAAGGAAGTACTTGCGCTCTTATCCAGGAGGAGTGTTGTTCTTTTATTCCCGACAATGAGCACGATATAGACAGTCATTTGGAGATCTTACAACAAGTTTCTGAACTTACAAAACCAGGACAGAATCCATTGACTGACTTTTTCCAGAATTGGTTTGGAAATTGGGGAACAGTATTTATGAATGTCTTAATTGCTGTATGTGTTGGTGCCATTATATTCCTACTGTTGGGTTGTTGTTGCATTCCTTGCATCCGAATGATAATATCAAGTGTATTGTCTGCCAATGCAACTAAAGCTTATTATTCTGAATATACAGAAAATGAATCGTGTTAAAACCTGTATGAATAAAATGTATTACTGGGGATACAAAGTGTTGTGAGGGGGAAATGTAGTAAGAATCTTTGTGTTCAACATCTTTGTATCCTGTATAGGAAGGGTTAAAATGTGAAACTACATTGCGTGCAAAGAAATAAGCTAAAATTAGTTGTTTTTCTTGTAAGGAATTTGCTGACCAGAAAGGAATGCACAGATGCTACTTTGGTCCAGGCACAGGCCTATCTTGGGACTGACCTCTGACCAAGGAGGAGTGCATAGATGTTACCTTGATGTAGGCACCAACTTATCTTGTGTCTGACTTTTTACCATCTAAGGCTCCAGTGAGTAAATTTATAGCCTTGACTGAAATTCCTTGTCTAGTAACCAGCTGCTGTGTATGCACAAAAGAGGGTATAAAAACCCATGTAAAGTGTGTAGAAATTAGACTGCTGACAACCAAGAACGTTTGTGGCAGGTCTCCATGCATGTAAAATAAACTCTTTTTTGGCCTACCTTTTTTGCTGCGTGATTCTTCCAGTATATGTTAAGAGTATTAAAAATCTTTTGACACTTACTGAGGCTAGTAAGGGAGTTTTTTGCATCCTGGGATTTTCCTCTTTTCCGCAAAAGTTTCTTCCTTTTGTTGTAAAGTTTGTTTATGGCAGGGAACCACCAGATTGGCTTCCTTTTTTTGGATGAGAGCATTTTGGTTCTATTTGGGATGGCACGATTCATGCATGAGTGGATGTGCTCGTACAGTGCCTTAGTGTAGGATTCAGCAGTTGAACTTTCAGTTCCCGTCTGCATGGGTGTCATGAAGTTTGTCACTTCTGACTTGAGTAGCATGAAGTTGGCTTTGGAGAAGTTTTTTATGGTGGTTTCTTTACTGGGGGGGTGGGGTTGGGATGTGGATGTTAAGGGTGATTAGCTTATGGTCAGACCTGACTAACGAGGAGGTGACCATAGGTATGGAGCATTGATTTCCCATGTTGGTTATGACCAGGTCTAAGATATTGGAGCCCCTGGTGGGACTATGGATTAGTTGATCCAGGGCGTTGGAATTTATGAATTCCAAGAACCGTTGCGCAAAGGTGTTGGGACATGAGTAGTTTTCCCAGTTAATGGCAGGGTAGTTAAAATCACCCAGTATTAGGGTGTTTGGTTCTATCTTAATATTTTCCAATATGTTTAGAAAGGTGTAGTGAGAATCTTTGGGTATGGTGGGGGATCTGTAGCAAGCTACAATTTGGATTGCAGTCTTACCTAGTGTTAGTTGCACTTGGAGAATTTCAGACACATTGTGTTGGCCAACTAGCCTGGTGGTGTGAATATCCTTGGTGAATATTGACACTCCTCCACCTTTAGTGTTTCGGTCCTGGTTTGGTGGCCGAAAAGTGTGGTAAGAGTTGTAGCCTGGTATTGCAGGGGTGCTCTCTGGAGCCTTGAACCAGGTCTCAGTTACTGCACAAATATCGATGTTCTCCATTTTTAGGAGTGCCTCGAGAGAGTGCATTTTGAGGTTTAGACTTCTAGCATTGAGTAGCATTACCTTCAGATTTTGCATGCTTGTACCTGTTACGGTGGTGGTTTTGTCATTTGAAGTTTGCCTAAAAAAGGCACTATAGGGGTGGCAAGAGCCTTAGCCAGTAACCTGAATCCCAGGGGCGACAGGTGCAGACCATCTCTGGCAAAGCATCGTGGTCTGTCAATCATGTCATCCCAGGCAGACAGATACTGGATCCCCTTTGAATGACACCATAAGCTTAGCCAATTGTTGAAATCAATCATGAAAATCATACATAGTCATATGGAAGAGATTTTCGCTATGATGTCAAGCAAACAATCAAGACCTATAAAATCAGAGATCTCTCTTGTATTATGCTATTTGGGTGAGCTCATGAAAAGCAGTTTGGCTTATTCTTCCATTAAAGCCCTCTTTTCAATCATTTCAACCTGTCTTCCACTCATCCTAGCTGTTATGTCCCAAGCTTGAGGTCAAATAATTTTTAAAAGGAGGTTGTGAACTTTAACCCTCCTAGAAGACATGTGCCTCCCTGCTGGGACCTCAGCTTTGTGCTGGAAAAGCTCATTCTGCCTCCCCTTGAACCAATTACTTCTTCTACTCTCAAATTCTCCACCTGTAAAAATGTTTTTTGCTGTATCTCACTTCTGATAAGAGAATCTCAGAACAGTAAACTCTCATGGCTGTTCTTCCCTTTCTGTTTTCCCATAAAGATAGAGTGCCACTGAGGGTCAACCCTTTTTTCATGCCAAACTGGTAAATGAAATGTCCCTCAACCAGACCATCAACCTGCCTACTTTCTTTACCAATTTACAGAACAGAAGTAAAAGACTTCTTCAATCCCTAGATGTACAGAGACAACTAAGATTTGATCTAGATTAGACAGTCTATTCATAAGTCAGACCAACTATTTTTCTGTTTCACTGACTCTAAGCTGGGCAGCCAGTATCCAAACAGACCATTGTAATCCATATTTCTAAGTCTATTTCCTTTTGTTATTTGTACCATAGCAAATCCTTGTCTTCTTCCCCAATGCTCAGTCTACTAATGCAGGAGCCTCTTCTGTGTCTTTCTTCAAAGTAGCAGATTCCAGAACCATCCTGCATGCTGCTTCCTTGTCTTCTGTGCACATTTTAACTAAATACTACAGAATTAATGCTTTCCAGAATGATGATAGTTTTCAGCAGGTCAGGCTTTGCAAGCCTCTTTGACAGTTGTCACTAATCTCAACCATCCTGCCTTCCATTCCCTTAAGCTTTGTAAATCACCCATCTGTTTAGAATATTGCAACAGAGATTTCAGTCAGGACATAGTACATTTGTTTAAGAACTTACCTTAACAGTAGATGTCCTACTGATCACTGTTGCAGTATTCTTTCCTACTCTCCTTCCCCCTTTTTGTTGAAAAATTTCTTTCTTAGAACTGACGTGGCCTCCTCTTCTCCTGCAGTTCCGCTCCTAGCTGACAACTTCGCTCACTCAGAGGTCTCCAGTCTACTGACTTGAAAATTGTCTGAGGATTTAAGCTGATACATCTGTGTATATACCCCATACACTTACAATCTGAGGTCATATGTTGGACATATGCTGCTGAATCAGGGTTGGGAGGGTAACATAATGGTTAAGGTGTTTGCCTTACAAGCACAAGGTGCAGGGTTTGAGTTACACAAGTGATAATTGGCTAGGCTTAAAATGATATGCAAGGGCAATTAGCCTAGTACCACCCTAAGAGAAGGTTTAGGCTTTGATACGCCCGCTGTATGTCACTGGTGAAAACCAAACTGTTTAAACTACTGCAAAAAGGATCAATCGGACATCTACTGTTGTGGTAACTTCTTACACAACTGTACTTTCTTTGATCTAATAATATATTATAACTCAACTTAAAAAAATATCATTGTAAGAGCCTAACAATAACTTGGTATATGCAGGTCGGTTGGTTGTTATTCATTTTTTAAATACCCAAGAGTATTGCATTAACTACCTTTACCAAATTTCCTAAGTTTATATTTCAGTGATAACTGATTTTTGGCAAAGCTAACTACAAAGATGTTTTCAACAATGAGAAAGGCAGGTTGTAGTATGTGTAGTATGTGTGTGTGTGTGTGTGTGTGTGTGTGTGTGTGTGTGTGTGTGTGTGTGTGTGTGTGTGTGTATTGTTTTTTGCTATAGAGACTATGGAGTTAGAGTTGGTAGCACAACAGCTTCATCGAAATCATAGCACATTGTTATTGAAGTATGAAATAAAATTATTGCATAATGAGAACTTTTTCTAGGACAGAAGGGGAAGGAACAGAGCCTGCAATTCATACTTTTCATATCTAAAATTATCTGAGATTGTTGTGCTGAAGACCGATTAGATTATAGGATCAATTACAGAAATATGACTACGGGTCCACAGATGTCATAATATCCTAATATGTTAGTCAACTTAATTCTCCACAAAAATGCTGAGTTTAGATTTGAAGGAATGACATTTGCAGGGGAAATCTTGCTCATTCAAGGTACATGTAGCAAAGTGTGTGGAACAGCAGACAGTAGAAATGTTTGCAAATATAAGAGTAAAGGAAAATTGAGGATATAATATGGATAATAAGAGTCACTGTTTCATCAAAGGAAAGGAGTACAGTAGTGCAGGAAGGGTGGAGAGAAAGGGGCTTCCATCCAGGTTGCCAGTTTGTAGGTGGCAGAACAATCGGAACATCAAAAGCAAGTTAATTTTACTATTTTGTAAAAAAAATGCACATTGCAGCTTGCAAACTTTTTTCTGCTGCTTTTTCACTTTAAACTGGTTCAGTAAATACATGTGTTTTGTCATCTCTGGCTTGTGGGTGTTTATATTTGGTGTCATCAGATGCAAAACTCAAATCTACTGAGGTTAATTTATGATCAGAACTCATGGAAAAATAATCTACTTACATCCAGTAATTTTGTTAAAAATAATGTTAAACTTTAATGCTTTTTTTCTTTTACTGGGACTTGGGCATCTGGGATTGGCAAAGAATCTTGGTTTGCTTGGGTAGACTTGCTTAGCTTAATTGGCTTGGATGGCAGGAGGAGGACTCTGACTGGACTGACTGGACAACTTTGGTATGGTAAGCCTGCACAGCAGAATACCTTTGAATCTCTTAGAGCATGAATCAGGGACTAGGCCAAAGAATGATGTCTGTATATAGAAATAGGTGAATAAAAGTCATGTTGAATTTAGATTTGTTCTTTTTTTTTGTTCTGCTTAGACTGATTTTTTCCACGCAACTTGGTGGGGATGCCACATGACAGCCTTCAGAGTGTGGATGAATACTACAGACCTGTATATTTATGGTACTCATTAGAAAATGTTAATTTACAACGATACTGACAGAGTGAGGAATGAAATTCTGCATTCTTCATTTACTGGCTATTTCAGAAGGGCCTGGGATTAATGAGAAGGAGGTATGGAAAGTCTGGAGAAAACACAATATATAGCAAAAACTGTTTGGTATGTTACACTATATGATGCGCTCATCATGCAGCAGCTTCTCCCTTGCCTTATTTGTTTTGTTACTGTCTTTCCTCCAGACACACACTGTTTCCCCCAAATATCTGTGAAATTAAAAAAAAAGGAAGATGGATGTTGCAGAAATATATTGATCACATGTCAAGGTCTTTAGAGACATGAATTTGATTTATTTTTGTTCAGCTGTTCTGGACTGTCTTGGTACTAGCCAAACCTGTACATCCTACACTTCAAAACATTGTATTTAACTCTACATGCATAATAGTATGACATAGATCACTGCAGTGACATCACACAGTCTTACTGGCAGCTCCCTGGAAAATGTGCTTCCTTATCATCGTAGTTTACGTTGCCTAAATATTTGTCATCATAAATATTTATTGTGTTTACTGATATGCAGATGCAGATGAAAGCTTAAGCCTACAAGTCTTTTCCTGTTGTAGCACATTCTCCATTCTCAGTTTTGACATTTGCAGTTTTGTTCAACTATCACACCTTAGCACAATCTACCCTAGTGCAATGCAAACCTCCTGATACTACCCAAGGAGACATCTGTATAACTCCGGCCAACATTTACCATGGCCCACACAAATACAGGTGTGAACAATATGCATGTACAATTTCCAAATGTCTTCATAGCCTGCTTGGTAGCTATGGGCATCCAGAGAGAATGTAGCAACTGTTACATTTTCACAGACAACCATTTAATCCTTAAAAAAGCACAATATGCAAGAAATGCAGATACGCAGTTCCACTGGAGGAAAAATTCACACATAGAAACAAGGTTATCAAGAACATACACACTACATCCACTGCACGTAGTGTCCACCACACACACACACACACACAGACACACACGCACACGCACACCCACACACACACACACACACACACACACACACACACACACACACACACACACATGCACACGCGCACACACACACACACACACACACACACACACACACACACACACACACACACACAGACCAAACTATGCTGAGACAGTAAAAAACATTCTTCCCAAACCTTAAAGACCCACTACACCTATAAGTGGTAACATCTAGCCTCAACAATCTCTAAACCACTCACCAAAAGTATCACCAAAAAACACACACATACTCCTACACCTAGTGGAGCCCCAAGAGCAAAGACCATAATGCAAGCCAGCAGATTACCCAGGACTCTTGCGAAAGGAAACTCCATTGTATGACACATAGATGCCCCACTCACTAGAATTAACAATAAGAAGATAAAGGTTAGTTGTTTATCAGGACCCAGGACCTGCCAAGTTATGCATTATATAGTGCCTTTTGTAAAATCTGCCACCCAGGCTAATTACTCCATTGATAAGTTACCACTAAGAGTTGACCCAGTAGTCTGTGATCTGAGAACATATGTAGACAGTAATCTGGCCTTTGAACAACATGTGATCAAGGTAGTAAGAAAATCATTCTATGTATAGACATATCATCCAAGTCCAAGGAAGTCATAGCGCCACTTTATTCTGCCCTTATCAAACCCATCATTGAATATAATATGCCCCTTTTGGCATGCTCCTTACTAAGTATAACTAACAGCTGGAATGCCCACAAATGTTCCTTATCATTGGGAACTGGAGTATTAACACATTGTCCTGTATGGATATATATATATATATATATATATATATATATATATATATATATATATATATATATATATATATATATATATCTTTGTCTCCTGCAGGTTACTGAGATATGATCTATGCGTGGCATACAAGGCATCCTTGGATCCAGCTCTGATTTACCTTTCTCACATCCATGAAACAAACAGCATCAGAACCACTAGATCCAAGGATTTAAATTTTGCTTGTGGTATAAGTAAGATATGTTGGCAACACAGATATGTGTCTCAGAAGATCCCCACTCTTTGGAACAGGGTCCCCATCCATGTGTAGCAGAGTCCATCCATACCTCTATTTAAGGGAAACCTTGGTCAATGAATGGGAAATCAGAAATTTACCCTGGGTTTGTCTCCCATGTTTTTGACAGAGTCAGACAGTAATGCCTAGACTAACTTCTCCCCCCACCCCCCCACCCCCCACACACCCACACATAACCTCCAGGAACTTCCTAACTGACATACCTCAGCCTAATAAATGCCCATGTCACATTGGGATACAATTGGGTTGGATTGCACAGCAAGGCTTATAAAGGACCTGGTGGTCATGAACCTAGTATATAACTATGAACCTATGAACTATTTATTTCTCCTTATGACAAATTACATATTAAAATGCAACAGAGTACAACTTCTACAACACCGATGCAAACAAACACACACACACAAACACGCATACACATACACAAAAAGCCAGTGGGGAACAGACTAGAGCCCAGCAGACCTTCTTTTTTTAATTCTTTAATCCATGATTAGGTATGTTCCCATGATGTTGTTGTTATTGTCCTCCTCCTCCTCATCCTTGTATTTTTACTTCCTCTCCTTCTCTTTCTTCCAGAACAATGTGATCAAAATGTAACTGCAAAATATTGCAGGCCAAGTCTTCCTGTCTCATGGTAAAAATGCTGACCTTTGCCTCCAAACATACCGTGTCTGGAAGGAAACAGCTTTGTAACCCAAATTAGAGTCAGGCATTCATCCCAGTCATTGTCCTCTGGTCTTTAAAATTTTCCCAACAATGAAGCCAAAAGTAGTTCTCTAAGAGTTGAGGATAACTGTTTTCCAACAAAAGGACTGAAACTTAAACTCAGTGGTTCATTTGTTACAGCATGAGCTTAAATTTAGACTTAAGGCTAGGGAAAGTGAAAAGAAAACTTGGACACTGCATGTAGTGTTAGCTACATTGGATGTTCCTGCATATGTGAGGGCTGCAGATCTTAATCTTGGTCTTCCATGTAAGCCTACCTAAGAAACAGATAACTCTGGTAACAAATCACCAGGAGGTAGGAAGAAGCATGGTTCTCGAGAAGTAAAGAAAGGAGCAATTTCAAGTTAGACAGAGCTTGTTACCCTGCAAAACATCCTTTTGCTTCAATACACTTATGAAACCTCTTGTAATATCAGTAAGTTAAGATCTAAAATTCACTTTTGACTCAAATATATATATGTTATCTCTAGCAATATGAACAAGTATTCTCTGAAAGGAGTATATTAATGTTTCAACTGTAGCAAATGTTACAACCATTAAGAATTCCAGAATTCAGAAAGTTTGTTGGGGAGGCAATACAACAATACCTTTCCATTCAAAGCAAAGTCAAATGTTTTTATAGAGATATATATAACAATGTGAGGTATTGCCATTTTTGCCAGTTTGAATAGGGCAGTACATATGTAACATATGCCAGCATAGCTAGCTAGAGTTTTGTAAATAATTTTGTGTCATTTGACTCTCACACTGACTTGTACAGATGCTTGTGTTAAAAATGTACCAACAGTGTTAATATAACTGATTAAATGTTTATATTTAAACAAAGCATTCTGGAAGGAAAGACTAGACATTTTTGAAATTGTTCTATAATTTTCAAATACTGCAACAGATCTTAGCACAGATCAAATGTGAAGTCATTCTGTAACCAGCACTGAGAGGATGGGACTCTTACACCCGTTTGTTTCATTTTCTTTTCTTTGGAACCTGATATAAAAGATCTATGTCAGAACTTTATTTCCCTGTGACTGAAACTCTGGTGTTTTTGCACTTAGATATTTAGTATTCTCATGTTTTCTACTTTATTATTTATTATTAAATATTTTTATACTTTCATTGTAGCTTGCCTTTTAGGGAATACTTTTAATATATTGAGAGTGCTTATGCTTATTTTAGTGGTTCCTTGGCCACTCCAAAAAGCGTTGCTGCTTTGGTTATACTCAACCATTTATACTAGTATTGATTTTACTCAGTATAATTGGATACCCTTGTAAGAGTCTGAGAGCAGTCAACTGGTGTCAGCATGGTTACCTTGTAGTCTGGGCAGAATGGTTATAGCTAGTAAATCTGTACCAGCCTTTCACAGGAGTATGTGTGTGAAAATCAAGTACCCAGGTGGGTGTGTCAGCCACTTGGAACTGGGACATAGTGCTCCAAAGTGACTATTTATTGGGATCTGGAGAGACAGAGTCCAGTCCCAGGTCTGGAGCATGTTCTCTGTGTGCTCTTGGGGGAACTGTGCTTGACACAGAGAGCTGCATGTGAAAATACCGTGTAACTCCATCCTTGTATTAATGACTGTCTCTCACTGGTGTTAGTGGTGAGGGTTGAGGCTCCTTACTTACTGGCCTGGGGTAGAGAGACCATGAGAATATACATCACAGTTTATCTTTGCACCAATGCAATCAGCTTCTTTGGACTACAATCCTTCTTTTGTAACTGCTGCCACTACTCTGGATGGAAAAAACATTAAAGTTAAAACAAGAGTTAGATTTCCTGGGATGACAACTGATACTGCCTCTTCATATTTTTCTGCCCTGCAAGATATGCCTGCGGCTTCTATGGAGACGCATGTACAATCTGGCAGTGATCTTCATCAATACATATAGCCAGATTTCATACTATTTCTGGATGCCATATTGTCTGTTTCTTGCTTTGTCAGCACTCAAGCCTCAGAAAAGCAGGTTAATAAAGCAACCCGTAGGACACTTCTACAAATAAGTGAGCAACCTGTTTCTTCAACAACTGTTAAGGGAAAAAATGTATTTTCTGATCACAAAATTAAATATTATTATTGATCTAAATACAAGGACTGGTTATTCAGATACTTTCTCTTGTGCTTTAATAATTATTGTATTAAGAGAGCTAAAATTAACCTCCATGAAGCAGTTTAATCAAATAAAATTTTATGATCAGCAAACATATTGTATTCCAAAGTATTGAGCAACTGCATTTTAAAAATAAAACGTATGTGAAAACAATCAACATATTTGAAGCCCATCTATTATCTATACAGAATGGAACCGTGGACTTGAAAATGCATTCGCATTAGCAAGACATGAGTATTGCTTAGATTCTGGAACATTGGGATTTAGTGCACTTCTGGAACAATATCTTAGCAATATTTGTATTGAACTAATTAAAATTAGATAGATCCCTATCCAAAACATAAAAACTGACATTATCTGTTGATTGCATTAGGTTTGTCCAGGAATCTGTAAAGCAATGGTTGCCAAGTTATTCTCTATAAATGGCAGAGTTTTATTTGACTAAAGGCCTCTAATCAACAAATATTTGAGGTTGACTGGAAAATACTCATAACATTTCAAGATTTGCTTTCATAAGGACAGATTGGCTGAAGCTTTTTTCACAGATTTGGAGTTCATATTGGTGAACTGACATTCAGTCACAGTTCATTTTTGTTGCTTCACTTCAAATTACTTAGGAAAACCTCTGTCTTTCATATTCAGCAAAGGAAGCTGAAAACAAACTAAGTGACCTAAATGTTATGAAATAGCTTTGTAGCAATTGCATAAGAATTGTGGATTTTTCAAATGTCAATTACTGCTGGTACTCTTTTCCATTATTTACATGTTTCTGTTATACTCTGGGTTTCATGTTAGATAAACTTTATTTCTTAAAGTACATGCATTATTGTTCATTCTAGATTCATGGGGGGGGGGGTCATGATGGTACCACAATGTCTACACCTTTGTGTACACTTTGTGTTCACCTTTTAGTATTCAGCAATGGACCTAATATGGAGGTCCATGCTGCTGTCTCATGAAAATGTGCAGCAAAGCATAGGGCTGACTCCACAGCCATGTTAAATGTTAATGAGGTTGTCCATAAGACAGGGATATGGTAATAAGCTATGTGGTCTTTCCCCCAAAGCCACCTCCAAAAAGGTATCTACATGCTAATTAGCTGTGTTCCCCACCCCCCTGAAATCACCTCCAGGAAGGCATGTGCATGTCAGTACAGCCAGCCCACCATACTGTGATAGTGAGCATGGCCAAAAGGCCATGTTCAGCTACCTAACGCAACATTCATACTGGGATCCCATATGCGGGTGGAGCCGCTACATACCAAGGAGTACTCTACATTTAAGTGCTATAACGCTACTGACTTCAGTACTGGAATTAGGTAGGGGAAAACACTAGACTTCACAGAGTACTCCACATTTAATGGCACAGCCTGCAGTATGGGGATGGGAGTTTGGGAAAATGCAAGACATTAGGGATTACTCTACATTTAAGTGCCATAATTGAACCAACTTCAGTACAGGGATCAGGATTGGGGGGAAACACTAGACCCCATGGATTACTTATATAAAATGGCAGAGTTTTATTTGACTAAAGGCCTCTAATCAACAAACATTTGAGGTTGACTGGAAAATACTCATAACATTTCAAGATTTACTTTCTTAAGGACAGATTGACTGAAGCTTTTTTCACAGATATGGAGGTCATATTAGTGAAGTGACATTCAGTCACAGTTCATTTCCATTGCTTCACTTCAAATTACTTAGGAAAACCTCTGTCTCTCCTATTCACCAAAGGAAGCTGAAAACAAACTAAGTGACCTGGATGTTATGAAATAGCTTTGTAGCACTTGCATAAGAATTGTGGATTT
>NC_056731.1:1019929579-1020027079 GCF_019279795.1 Protopterus annectens | reverse complement strand
TAAACCTGCACTGTGAAATTTAAAAAACGAAAACAGTTTATCACTCTTGTTATTGCTTATATAGGTCTATGTTCTCAAACCAACTTATCTTGGAAATGCTTCAGTGAAGTTAGGACCCCTTTGGAATTTTCATCTTGTGAGTTGGTAGGCGAAACCCCTGAAACATTTACCTTACCATATGAGCGACGCAATATGTAAAATTTCAAAAAGTGAAGGACAAAAGCGCAGGGTACATATTTCTCTGTGTGTTTTGCCTTTTCTGTGTAGGATATAAATGCAACATGTACTGAAATGTCTTCTTGTTCTTTCCTAGTATATAGTGCATCCTACCTGTATAGTAGCATTAGGGGTGTCTCCCGTATCAAGTCAGTACCTTCAATTGGAGGAACACGGTCATGTGAGCTGGATGGTAATGTGGAAAAGCAGCGGAGCCCCCAGCACATGCATACACACACAGTTGTTTATTTGCTAAGTTTTTCTGCATAGCTGCCTAGCTTGAGCATTTTCTGGCTTGTTAAACTTGATTTCTGTATTAGTAGCTGTATTTAGAGCACAACCAAAAGCTGTTTGCTTAATTTCCTGTTTGCACTTAATTTTAAATCGTTTTTTTCTTAAAACTTGCATATTTTCTGTCCTTGACCTAGCACTCTTGTGTGGGGTCATTTACTGCACTGTTATAACTTGATATTACTTGTGAACCTCTGCTATCTCTGTAAAAACAAAACAAAAAAAAAAATCTTGCTTTTTTCCCACTGTTCTGAGAGTTAAAAAGTTCAGTTACAGGCTTGCTGTTCGTGTACTGATTGAAAGTTCCCCTGAGGCCATTTTGCTTGGGCTGAAGGAGGGTCTCTGTGTTCATCAGTGGCAGTGACTAACATTGAGCAGCTTCCCTGCCCCCGAGAGGTGGTTACTGACTTGAAACTGTAGTTTTATTGGCCACTAGGGGTCATTTCCATAACTCCTTCATTTGTCCTCAGAGGAGTGGTTTAAGGCAGTAACTTGTAGTTTATTGGCCATTTTGGGTCATTTCCTGTCTTTTCCAGCCCCCTGCTATAAAGCACGCTTTAGCGTGCATTAGCGCGATTTAGCGCAGAGTTGCTACCGTTGCACACTAGGGCAGCAGCGGTTAAGCAGGTTTAAACTATTCGGGCTACCTAAAGTCCACTCTTCAAATTTTCCCTTAAAACTACCTTCCTCGAACTATACTACTGATCTAATCAGCTTATCCTATAATTAAAAAGATCATCTCTACTTGACTCCAAGTAGACTATTCTCTATCTGTTAAACGTAGCACTTGCTCCTACAGTACTTATTACCTTGATACGGCACTCTTGTCATAGATAGTACCCCAAAACGCCACCCCGCCATCTCTCGGTCACCCACGTCCCCGGAATCTTTTTAAAGTTTTTTTGTCTATTCCTTCTAGCATGTCGAGGGATCAGTTGCTAGTGTCCTCTCCTGCTCAGCTGGTTAACCTGGGAATATTGAGGCAATGTTACAATTGCCTCATGTACACAGACAACCCTCTCCTCCTCCCACAAAACACAAATACATGTGAGAGATGCAACTATACGGCCAAACTGGAGGCTGAGCTCTCTCAACATAGGACTGGCAAGACCAGTCAGGAGGAGAAGGTTACCACACACACTATAGACCCAGTCTCACATAGTACCATTACAACCTCAAATCATACACATAAACACACAAAGACATACTCGGAGGCTCTGATCAAAAATCTACCAAAACAGCAGAGGCCACCAAAGCAGACACCCAAACAACCACCACCTCAGAACACAACACCTGCAACACATAGACCTCACAGTCAGAGTGTCAAACAGTCACAGCCCTTAAGGCCAAACACAATGCCAGACACACTAGTCATTGGTGACTCCATAGTCAGACACACTGACGTCCCGCTCACCAGACTGAGTAAGGAGAAGGTCACAGTAAGCTGCCTGTCGGGCGCTAGAATCCGCCACATAACGCAAGCACTCAGGTCTCTCAACAGCAGCTACAAATATGACTCAGTCATTGTCCACGCTGGTGTAAACGACCTGAGACGTACCTCCTTGGACTACATGAAAAGAGACATTGAGGAGCTCTCTGATTATGTAGCCCAGGCAGGTATGACCCTGACCTTGAGCAGTATCCTACCTTCACCAAGAATGATGCCACAATACAGAGATAAGATGATCAGCTTTAACAATTGGCTTAAACACTGGTGTCATTCAAAGGGGATCCAGTGTCTGTCTGCCTGGGATGACATGCTGGACAAGCCACGCTGCTTCAAGGGACGGCTTGCACCTGTCACCCTGGGATTCCGGATATTGGCAAAGGCTCTTGCCACCCCATAGTGCCTTTTTAGGCAAGGCTCAAATTCTAAACCTACCACCCTAGAACACAAAAAGGAAAAAACTAAGGGTAATGCTGCTCAATGCCAGAAGTCTAAATCTCAAAATGCACGCACTCGAGGCCCTTCTCAGTATGGAGAGCATCGATGTCTGTGCTGTGACAGAAACCTGGTTCAAGGCTCCTGAGAGCACCCCAGCGCTATCAGGTTTTACCTCATATCATGCGTTCCGCCCCAAAATCCAGACAATACCAAGAAAGGAGGGGTATCCATATTCATCAAGGACACCCACACCTCAAGACTGGTGGCAATGCACGATGCATCGGAGACCATCCAGGTGCAATTAACCATAGGCAAGACTGCTCTGCAAATTGTAGCATGTTACAGGCCACCCTCACAAACTCAGGAACCTCACATGGCCTTCTGAAAACACTAGAGGGGATAAATGTATCACCAAACACCATCATACTAGGTGACTTCAATTACCCTAATATAGACTGGGAACACTACTCAAGCCCAAACACCCTAGCCCAAAAGTTCCTGGAATTCATAAACTCAAATGCCATGGAACAACTAGTCACCATCCCCACAAGAGGAGATAGCATACTTGATCTCATCATCACGAACATGGGAGCACAATGTTCAACACCGGAGGTGTACCCCTCACTGGTGAGATCAGACCACAAACTAATCTCGCTGGAGGTCCTCATCCCACCCCACCTGAAATAAAAAGACCACAGTAAAGAACTTCTCAAAAGCCGACTTCACACTTCTAAAGACTAGTGTGGTCTCCTTTAAGGCCCCCGAGCCGGCGGAAAACAGTACTCAAGCCACTGAATCACTTACAAATGCCTTCTTCCAGCACCTGCAGGACTGCATGGATAAGGCAATCCCAAGCAAAACAAAGACTCTTTGTACCAAAGGCAAGCGTCCAGTCTGGTGGACCCCAGCCATAAACAAACTCTACAACAAAAGGAGGAAGCTACTACAAGATAGAGCAAAATCCTTAAAAGGTAAGACACCCTTGATCACTATAAGTAAAAAACTAAGAGCTCTCATAAAATCATCCAAAGCAAATTTCGAGAGAAAAATAGCTAAAGACTCAAAAGACAATCATAAGGCCTTCTTTAGCTATGTTAGAAACCTGGGAGGAAACTCCCAGATATGCTCAGAGCTAGTTCAAAATGATGTGAAGATTACTGATCCTACAGACATTGCCAACATACTGGCTGACAGGTTCAGTGCAAACTTCTCCCCTCCCCAAAAGGAGAGATATCTATACCAAACGATTGCAGCCCCCAAACATCTCCAGCGCCCAAGTGAGAACTGCTCTCTCCAAAGCAAAAACACAGCATCCATGGGACCTGATGGTGTCCCCGGCTGTGTGCTCCATGAACTCAATGAGGAATTAAACCCACAGCTAGGACAGCTGTTTAATCAAAGTCTTACCTCTGGATACGCACCCAGGAGTGGCGCACTGCAACTGTGGTACCACTTCACAAAGGCGGTGCCTCCACCGACCCTGGAAATTACCGGCCCATTAGCTTGACAAGCCTTATCTGCAAAGCCATGGAGAGGATCATAATGGACCTCATAAATAAAGACATAGGGAATTTGCAGACTTTGGATCCAACCCAGTTTGGCTTTGTCAAAGGCAGATCATGCCTTTTAAACTTGGTTGACTTTTTCGAAACAGTCACCAAAGCCATTGATGAGGGAAAGGCAGTCCATACAGCCTACCTCGATCTGGCTAAGGCCTTCGATACAATACCCCACTCGGGTATCATTGAAAAACTCATCAGCTTAAATGTCAACGCATACATCACAAGATGGGTTGCAAACTGGCAGAGTGACAGAACCCACAGGGTCAGAGTTGCTGGCGCCATGTCAGACTCAAAGCCTGTCACAAGTGGTGTCCCACAGGGCTCAGTCCTGGGCCCACTCTTGTTTGGCATCTACTTTTCCGAAGTACAAGCAAACACAGGAGGGTTATGGCTGACAAAGTTTGCAGATGACTGCAAACTGGGCGCCATAGTAGAAAACACATCTGATACAGATATCCTTCAGAAGGGTCTCACAGAAACGGATAACTGGTGCCAGAGCCATGGCCTAAAGTTAAATGCCAAAAAATGCATAGTCATACCCTTCGGGAAAAACAAGGTTACCCCTAGCTACCAAATAGGTGGCAATCCACAGAGCACAGAAGAAGTTATCAGGGACCTGGGGACCCAGGTTGATAGTAGTCTGTCATTCGACACCCATGTAGCTAAAGTAGTTAGGAAGACCTTCTACATTGCCCACCTTATCATGAAGGGATTCTCATCTAGATCAAGGGAGGTCATAGTCTCCCTTTACTCATCACTCATCAGACCAATGATTGAGTACAATGCCCCATTCGGAATGTATCTGACCTGACACTTGCAGCAGCTGGAGAGGCCACACAAGTTCCTCACCAAAAGGATAAAGGGTCTCAAAAATCTGTCCTATGCTGCCCGACTGAAAGAACTCCAGCTCTATTCAGTCGCCACCGCTTGCTCAGAGGTGACCTTTGCCTAACATACAAGGCCATGTCAAACCCAGATTTGATGAATATGCTTCACCTCAAAAAATCTAGATCCATCAGAGCCACAAGGGCGGGAGACTTAAACCTTGACACGGCTATTAATAGGACGTGCTGGAGGGATAGATTCATCACCCAAAGACTCCCTATGCTGTGGAACAAAATCCCGGTACATGTGAGGCAGAGCACCTCGCTGGCCTTGTTCAAGAGAAATCTTGACCAATGGATGGGAGATCACAGATATACCCCAGGGATAACCTCAGTGTCACTGCTCGACAGAGGCACAGGAAAATAATGGGTATAGTTCCCCATACTAAAGGGGTGGCGTAAGCCACAAAACGATGGGCTAGGCTTGTAAATGCCCTCGGGCAGATAGCCTAGTATGAACCTATGAACCTATGAACCTATGAACAATGTGGAATTCTTCTGAGTTAAGGATTCTACATCATAAGACTTTCTGAATATTGTCCAGTTTGTTTTTATGCTGAACAAGATATATATGCAGCTTATGATCCCATTTATTCTCATTAGGGATAATATATAATTATCAATCATGGGATGAGTAAGGCCAGTATATAGCCAAATGGGGTAATTTATTTCAAGCACAAAAAAATAAATTGGATAGGCTTAAAATGTCCCACAAGGGCAGCTAGCCTCATATGATCATAACATCATAGGATCATAGGAGATTACTAGGCTAATGCCCTGGGGCCTTTACAAACCTAGCCAAGAGTTTATCCCCAAAAAGAAACCTCAGTCAGAACCTGTCACCCCTGTCAATGAGGGACACAGGTGGAACCCCTGGAACAAACATGTGATTTCCTATCCAGTCATCAAGGTTGCACTTGAAGATGGTCAGCGAGGTGCCCTGTTTGACATGTATGGGAAGTCTATTCCAGAGTCGGGGCAGCCTTTGGGAGACAAACCTGTCTCTCCAGCAGGTTTTGTTGATATCGCATATTAGATTCAACCTTTCAAGCTGATAATGCATGAGGTGTTAGACTTATGGATATGGAGCATCTCTAACAAGGCAGTGTCCAAGATTACCTTGTAGGTGAGACACAGATCACCCCTGAGCAATCTGTACGATACTGACTAGAGTGATAGTGATTTGAGCTTATCCACATAGGACAGGTGTAGGAGGCCATGGATTCTTTTTGTGAGGTAATTCAGTGGCCTTTTCTTTTGGTGCAGATGTTTGGAGAGATACATACCAAATGGGACATTACACTCAATTATTAGTCTAATGAGGAAGGAGTATAGAGAGGTAATAACCTCCTTTTTTCTAGATGCAATCCCTTTACTTATGAGATGAACCAAGTAAAAGGCTTTTCTGACCACTGCCGCTACATGATGGTTGAATGTGAGGTTGTTACAACCTGAGTACCCAGCTCTCTTACCACATGTTGTGTGCTTAGGGGATTGCCATTGATGTGGTAATCAGAAGGGGCCATGTTTTTGCTGAATAGTATGATGAAAGAACCGATGATGGATAACTTCAAACCAAGAAGACCACTAAATACCAAATGGAAGACATGCTACTTTAATAACTGTTAAGAGTTTTTCATCTCACTGATAGACTTCTTCAGACATTTCAAATTTTAATTAGTTATATTTTGAAATACATTTCCTCAAAGTTACAAAACATTACATGTAAAAATCTCATAAACATACTCAAAAACATTTTTTTTTAATTAAAAATTAAATACATCCAGTGAATGTCTTGTAAATGTGTATGAATCCAGCAATGTTCTACAAGGTATAATTATGTATCTAGTTGAAGTTGCCTTACCTATTCTTATCAAATTTAATCAAAGAACCTTACTACACACCTAGCCTATAATGTTATGTTGATTAATTTTTTACATAACCATATTTATTTAGTTGTTTGTTTATTTTTTTATTTTTTATTATTAATTACTACTTATCTAGACAAACTCTTCAGTTTTAAAATACATGCTATAGAATAAGAATAATTTTTGACCAACTCTTGAGTACTAAATTACAACAAAGTACCTAAGGTGGTATTTAAGAGAGGTTAGAATCTGAAGAATATGCTGGAAACCAAGAGTAAGACACTGGACCACATAAAAATGTAAAAAATAAAAAAATGTAAAAAAAAATAAAAAAAAAAATAAAAAAATGTAAAAAAATGTAGGTATGAACAAATGTCATATGTGTTCATACTGTATGTATATGGATGTAGGAAAGTTTTTTACTATCAATGGAACAAATTTTGAGTTCAAGCATACATATAATTGTGATTCTAAATGAGTGGTATACGTGGCATTGTGTCAATCATGCCCTGCTTTCTATATCAGTAAGACCGATAGGAAACTAAAAGAAAGAGTATATGAACATCTCTATAGTATTAAGAAAAAGAATTCAGTTAATGCATTAGCTAGACATATAGAAACTTTTGCAAACCACTCATTTAAATTCAGGGCTATTGACCAGGTGTTTAGTGACGTAAGAGGAGGACCTTTTTCATTATTGTTAGACAGATTAGAACTTTATTGGAAACTACATACAAGGGCATGCTTGAATCCTGGATTAAATGACTCTTATTCTATAGCATGTATTTTAAAACTGAAGAGTTTGTCTAGATAAGTAGTAATTAATAATAACAATTAAAAATAAACAAACAACTAAATAAATATGGTTATGAAGGAATTAGCAGGTAAAAAATTCATCAACATAACATTATAGGCTCGGTGCGTAGTAAGGTTATTTGATTAAATTTGATAAGAATAGGTAAGGCAGCTTCAACTGGATACATAATTATACCTTGCAGAAAACTGCTGGATTCATACACATTTACAAGACATTCACTGGATTTATTTAAGGCGGCTTCAACTGGATACATAATTATACCTTGCAGAAAACTGCTGGATTCATACACATTTACAAGACATTCACTGGATTTATTTAATTTTTAATTTTTTAAAAAATGTTTTTGATTAGGTTTATGAGATTTTTACATGTAATGTTTTGTTAGATATTAAATAATATTTAAGTAGATAGATTTTTATAGATTTTTAATGAGGCTTTAATTAATTAATGAGCTGTGCAAATGAAACAGGACATTTTATTGGTGGTTGTATGCACATGACTTTGAGTAAATGTATTAAAAATGTAACTAATTAAAATTTGAAATGTCTGAAGAAGTCTCACTATCAATGAGACGAAAAGCACTTAACAGTTATTAAAGTAGCACATTTTCCATTTGGTATTTTAGTGGTCCTCTTTGATCGAAGTTATCCATCATCGATTCTTTAGTTTCTTTCGCTTTATTTGTTACCGGATAGTATGATGATGCATTTTTTTTGTATTTAGCTTGAGGCCATGACTTTGGCACCAGTCATTAGTTACTGTGAGACCATCTTGCAGTATGTTACCATCATTTGGAGAGTCAATGACAGTACGCAACTTACAGTCATCTGTAAACTTGGTCAGCCACAGGCCTTTTGTCTTTGCCTGGAACTCTGACAAATGGATGCCAAATAAAGGGGTCCCAGGACAGATCCCTGAGGAACTCCACTAGTGACAGTTCTGATATCAGAGGTGGAAGCATCTATTTTGACTTTGAGGCTCTTGCCGGTGAACCAGTTGGCCACCCATCTGATGAGATAGGGATTTCTGCCAAGTTGTGTTAGCTTTTCAATGATGCCCGAGTGGGGGATTGTTTTAAAGGCCTAGGTCAAGGTAAGATAAGCTGTATGCACTAACTTTCCCTCATCCAGGGCTTTGGTGACAGTCTCAAAGAAGTCAACTAGGGTCAATAGGCAAGATCTGTCCTTGATGAATCTGAACTGGGTGGGGTCAAGTGCTTGAAGATTGACTATGTCCTTGTTTATGACATCCATAATAATACTTTCCATGGCTTTGCAGATCAGACTTGTCAAGCTAATGGAACGATAGTTTCCAGGGTCAGTAGTGGTACCACCATTGTGCATGGGGATGACAATGGCAGTTTTACACTCTGCTGGACTGAAGCCTGTACCTAGATTGTGGTTGAATAGGGTGCTTAATGGCGAAGTCAGTTCTTGCTGGAGATGGTGCAGAATACAGCCTGGGTTACTATCAGGTCCCATGGAAGCTTTGCTGTTTGCCTTGGATAGGGCCTTTAGCATGATCTATAGAGATGTGAGGTGCTGGACAAGTATCAGGGATATCGAAAGGGCCTTTTGGGGGGACAGGAGGGTGAAGTTTGCTCTGAACCTATCTGATAGCAGGTTGGCCATGTCAACAGGATTGGTGTAAGTCATAGTGTTAAGTACTAATTCATTACAAGCCTGGGCTTTGCCATGGAGGTTACTGATGTAACTGAAGAAGGCTTTGTGATTTCCCTTTGGTTCAGAGGCTAGTTTTGATTCATAATTGTCACTGGAGGCTTTCACTAGTGATCTAATTTGCTTGTTGAGGCTAAGGAGGGAGTTTTTCCAGTTTGGAATATGTTCCTTTTTACCCTTGAACAATAGTTTCTTCCTTTTGTTGTAAAGCCTGTTGGTAGAAGATGTCCACCAAACAGGATTGTGTTTCCTTGAGGAGCAGATTTTAATTTATTGAGTATGGCTGAGTCCATGCAGTTGTACAGGTGCTTGTATACTGCATTGGGGTACTGTTCAGCATAGTTGTCTGCATCCTCTGAGAGGGGCAGTGGTGGAAAGCTACAGATACCCTCCCTTAGGAGGTTGTAGTCAGCTTTTGAGAAGATTTCTAGCTTGATTACAGTTGGAGGGGGGTTGGGTGGGATAGAATCTTCGAATGAGACAGTCTGATGATCTGATCTCACCAGGGAAGAACATACTATGGGAGTGGTGCAGCAGTTGTCCAGGTTGGTGAGAACCAAGACCAAAATGTTATCTCCCCTTGCAGGGGATGAATTGAGCTGGTCTAGTGTGTTAAAACTGATGAAGTCAAAGAATCATTGAGTCAGTGCATTAGTGCAGAAATAGTTCACCCAGTCTATGGTGGGATAGTTTATGTTACCAAGATCAGGGTGTTAGGGGCTACCTTAATGGTGTCAAGAAGATCCAGGTAAGAGGAATGGGTGTCCTGAGTCATGGAGGGGTTCTATAGCTGGCTATAACTTGGATGGGTGTCTTGCCAACTGCCAGTGTCACCTGGAGTAGTTCCAGTGCAACATGCTGGCAAACCAGTCTGGAGGTGTGTCAGTCCTTAATGAAGCTCGAGACTCTACCACCCTTTGTCTTCCAGACTTCATTTTGGGGTCAGAATGTGTGGAATGAGATATAGGCTGGTAATGCAGGGGTGCTCTCTGCAGCCCTGAACCAAGTTTCTGTGACCGCACAGACATCGGCATCTTCCAGTGCAAGAAGAACCTCCATTTAGTGCATTTTCAGGTTAAGGCTCTTAATGTTAAGCAGCATAACCTTCAGTTTGCTTTTTGATAGATCTTTTAAGTTGGAAGATTTGTCTTTGGGCCATTGCCTAAAAAAGGCACAATGGGGGAGTCAAGAGCTTTGGCCAGCATCTGGAAACTCAGTGGTGACAGGTGGAGGCCATCTCTGGCAAAGCATTGAGACCTGTCAGCCATGTCATCCCAGGCAAACAGATACTGGATCCCCTCAGAATGACACCAGAAACTAAGCCAATTCTTGAAGTCAATTATTTTTTGTTCGTATTGTGGTATCATTCTTGGTGAAGGTAGGATGATGCTTAGGGCTAGGGTCATACCTGCCTGGGACACATACTCTGAGAGTTCAATCATATTTCTCTGCTTATAGTCCAGGGAGGTATAAATTCAAGTAATTCACACCAGCATGGGCAATGACAGAGTTGTACTTGCACTTGTGGAGAGACTTAAGTGCATGTGTAATGTGGCAGATTCTGGCACCAGACAGACAACTGACCATAACTATCTCCTTGTTGAGCCTGGTGAGGGGGCATTGGTGTGTCTCACAACTGAATCACCAATGACTAGTATGTTTGGTTTATTGTTATGTCTTGTGGGCTGTGATGGTTTACTGTTTTGCCTTATGGGCTGTGTTTGTTATACATTGGTGTGTTGTCTGCTGTGTGTGATGTGTTTGCTGTTGTATGTGGAGTGTTTGGGAGTGTGTTTTGGAGGTTTTTACTGTTTAGGTAAGTTTTTATTGAGCACCTCTGCATAGGTGTGTGTGTGTGTGTGTGTGTGTGTGTGTGTGTGTGTGTGTGTGTGTGTGTGTGTGTGTGTGTGTGTGTGTGTGTGTGTGCGTGTGCGTGTGTGTGTGTGCGTGTGTGTGTGTGTGTGTGTGTGTGTGTGTGTGTGTGTGTGTGTGTGTTTGCGTGTGTGTATGTGTGTGTGTGAATGTTGTGTTTGGCTATGTGATGTGCTTGGTGAGGTGTTTGTGCTGGCAATCTCCTCTTTGTCAGGAGTACTGACTGTGGAGCAAGAGACCATAGACTCCAGGTTACTGATGTACATGCACTTCTCACAAGCAGAAGAATTATGTGTTAGGAAAAGAGGGTTGTCAGTAAACATGAGGCAGTTGCTACACTGTCTCAGAATGCCCATGTCAACCAGGCTGGCAGGAGAAACTGATGGGAATTGTCCAGACATAGTGTTCTGAATGCTTAGGCAGACTTATGGAGAGAGGGTGTTGATAAGGGTAGGGCCACAAGAGTGTAGATCACAAGAACCTTGTTAAAGTAAAGAAACTGGCCTGAAGCACACATGCTAAAACCAAAAATAAGATGCTAGAATAACAGATAAATTTAATCATGCTACTAACAAGCAGTAATAAATGTAGCAGAATAAAAGCACTTGGACGCTTAAGAGCACACAACAAAAATAAGGTAATAAAGTAGGAAGAACACAATTACAGTAAAGGCAGCTGAATAAAGTGTAATTTGTTTTTATTTTTTTATGATTTTTTTTTTTTAAAGTGAAGAGGGAGGAAACAGAAGATAGTACAAGATTAAGAAACTAAGGGGTAAGCCTTCCCAAACGCTCTCTCTATACTCAGTACACTAAGCTGATGAGATAAGACAGGGAGGAGTGTCCAAAGTCAAAGAAGCAAGGGGGTAGTCCTACCAAAATGATCTCAATGCACTCAGATGAGTGATCAAATAAGATGGGACTTAGTGGAGTGTCCAAAATCAAATTACCTGCAGAGGTGGCCAATTCCAAAGCACCACTTTTATGAGTACAACAACACTTGGGTGAGAGGGCAGGAAAAATAAACAGTGCAGTCAAAAAAGGACACAAACAACAATGCAAATATATAAATGCTGTACAGTGCAAAACAAGTGCAAAAACGTATACTTATCAGTTTGTATATCAAAATGGTTATAGAATCCAATAAACCCAGGAAATTAACTCTGCTTTATCAGCTCTGCACAAATTCAGAGAAAAGTAAGTCTTTGTAATAGAAGTACTACACAGAGAATATACCTCAGGCTATGAGATACAACAGGAGTGTTGGCTGATAACCAACACCTAAGGTGGGCTGGCTCAAAAGAAAGCAAAGTCAACCCCCCACCTGAAACTAGCTACAAAACTACCCTGAGAAACAATGCAGACAAAAAGTACACAAACAACAAAGCAAACATAAACGCTGCACAGTGCAAAACACGTGCAAAAAAAGTATACTTATCAGTATGCATATTAGATGGTCGTAACACTGCTTTATCAGCTCTGCACAAATTCAGAGAAGTGTAAGTCTTTGTAATAGAAGTACTACACTGAGAATATACCTCAGGCGACCTATGAACCAATGAACCTATTAGAAGGATGACATTTAATAATAATGTATAGCAGCAGGGCTACATTCCCTTCTACTAAGAATGTTTCTTACACATACTTGTATTTTAGATTTAAATTTCCTGTGTGTCATACTTACACAGCTGAGTCCATAGATACATTTAATAGCATGTATAATAGCTTCAGAAGTACATGAAAAGGTGCCCAGAGAAGCCATTTTAATTCCATTAATATGTGAAATGAATGGAACAACATACTCATGAATATTGCAAGTGTTACATTTTACTGTACCTACAATGTTATAAACTGCATTACTAAAATTTTCTTTGGGCTTCAAAAAAGAAATATCATAACTTTTTGCCACAATTATAAATGAAGCTTTGTTTTATTGTTCACAAAACTATTAAGCACCCTGTCTTCCAATAGTATTCTCAAATCTAGTTCAACGGTATTCAGTATTCTGGGTCTGTGTATACAGTGAATAATAATCTCAAACAAAGAAAGTAATGCTACTATCGACAAAGAATGCATGCCTACAAGCATTTTTATAATCATTTTTCAGACAATAAACTCTGGGCTGGATTCACTAACAGCTACACGATGTGTGGTTATCATGTTGATGTGCTATTTGGTATTCATTAAATGGTTCTACATGACATGTAGAGCCAGCAAACAAAGTGAAATGGTAGAATATTCCAATGAAAGCATAAGGAGCCAAGGTACTTGCTAATTAACCAATTGAACATGGCAGAGGTTTTCAGGAAGCTATAATGCAATTGTATACACTCAGTGAAGGCTTTTATCCTATACAGCAAAATTCTTTGGAATACAGCATGATAGTACATAGAAAAAAAAATGTCAGGGGTTGCTGTTGCTATTATTATGCTGTATGTACAACAGGTTTTAAACCAGGATGCTGAAGATGCTGCTGGCAGACCTCATGAAAGGAGAAGAAGGGTGTTTAGACCTCATTTGACTTGTCATGGACTTCACGATACAGAAATTGCTGAGTGGTACAAGGAGGGCAGGGAAACACATCCCCCAGCTCACGCCGTAGGAAAATCATGGAGAAGCCATTCCAGTGGAAACAAAGGTATGTATAGCATTATACTTACTAGCTACTAGTACTTTCCAGAGACCCACAGGAGACATATTAGGGGTTTCACAGGCATCAGCCTCTAGAATATTGCATCAGTTTTTAAATGTAATGCTACTACATGCAAGGGATCGCATATGTTTCTTACACACCCCACAGGAGGGAACAAGAACCATGTAGGAATTCTATTCAGTAGCACATTTCCATGAAGTGTTGGGAGCCAAAGATTGTCCAAATATAAAAATAAAAGCTGCACCCTGTGAACAGGGAAGGAGGTACATCAAAAGAAAAGATTTCCACTCTATAAACTGTCAGGTTGTCTGTAACGCCTAAGGGATCATCTACAATGTTTGTGCAGGTAACCCAGGCAGTTTCTATGACTTCTACATACAGCACACTTCTGAGATGTATAGCAGGTATGATTAGGGTGACACTCCTTAAGGGTATCTAGTGAGGGATTTGGGTTATGCACTGGGGCCTTGATTCATGACAACAATGAGAAACCCACACAACCTAGCTGAGCAAGCATGCAACTAGGTCAATGCTCAAACAAGATATCATAGAATGTGGGTTTAGTTTGCTTAAGTCAGGATTCCAGTGTCTAGACACATCAGGAGGTGCACTGCAGTAAGATCCAGGGACCTTTGCTGAAATACTTATACTTTGTGCCATGTTGCACAATGTATTTCTCAGGGAACTGCTTAAACAAGGACAACAAGGGGCAGGAGCACAGTTTCAAGGACTGCAGGCAGGTCCAGCAGCAGGTAGAGATGTGGAGTCTTAAAAAAAACACCAGCTTCAGATGGTGCTGGCAGACTGAGGCACATATACAGCATGTCCTGGCTCTGGCTAAGAGGCAAAGGATAGCACACATGGTCAATACCTATATCAAAGTCTAAGCTCCCATGCACATAGAATAGGACAATTGTTGCCTGTAAGACTCCATGACCTTTACCTAGCCATGTAATAGGTGTCTTCTGATTTCATCAGAATCAAGGACACAATTTCTACCTGCAATGATGACAATGTACTTTAAGTGTGGAATCTGTAATGAAAAAAAAAGTTATATAAGTCATTATTCTCGTATGAATATATGTGTATGCCCCCAAGCATCTACTTGTCTGAGGTACACAGTTATGTCATTAATATCTCCTCTGTTATATTTTTGCAATATACAGTTACATATTAAAGCCAATAATGTGCATCAAGCATTTCAATTGACCACTGTCTGTAAAACATGGCAGAGATCAATTATACCCTCATTTTTACAACTACACCAAGAAGCAAGACTGAAATACCTAATGTTTTCACTGTAATGACAAAGCTAACTGAGCTACAATGCAGTTCAACAATTAAAGAAGAAATCATTCACAAATGAGTATGAACAGGAAATCACCTACCTTTCTTCTGCAATGCATATTCATAAGTGCAAACATGTGACTGATCAAGCATTAATTATCCACTGTGTGCATCAGACATATACACAACCCTAAGTCACAAAGATATATGCAAGGGTAAGGGCACAGTCATCATTATTTGCACAAGGTGGGGGGGGGGCAGGAGGGCAAGGCTGACACCAAATAAGTGAGTGTGTTCAAGTAGAAGTAAGAAACACATACATCTACTAGAGTATACAGTGTTTGGGGCCAGTAGCAAAAGATGTATAGCACTCAACTATACTGTTTAATTTTCATATGTGTGATGTGGAAGGGGCAAGCGAATTTATTTTTTTCAATGTGTGTGTGTGTGTGTGTGTGTGTGTGTGTGTGTGTGTGTGTGTGTGTGTATATATACATACGTGTGTGTGTGTGTGTGTGTGTGTGTGTGTGTGTGTGTGTGTGTGTGTGTGTGTGTGTGTGTGTGTGTGTGTGTATATACATATGTGTGTGTGTGTGTGTGTGTGTGTATATATACATATGTGTGTGTGTGTGTGTGTGTGTGTGTGTGTGTGTGTGTGTGTGTGTGTGTGTGTGTGTGTGCGCGCGCGCGTGTGTCTGTGTGTGTGCTTGTGTTTCCATGAGGACAATGAAGCACTGTGCTAGCATTATGTCCTGGCATCTTAGGTGTGCATAATAGAACTACCTCTGCAAGGAGTTGCACTGCTACTTTTACATCCCTGTGAGAAATTGGGTTGCTATCTGAATGTGAGTGATGTCTGCTGGATGAGCTGTCCGCATGACTACATCCATCAGCATGACCCTGTGGCCTACCACATCTGGGTGAGGACACTTCAATCACTGATGGAGCAGTGACTGTATTTTCACTGTGTGAGTGGAATCTTGCACAGCCACATGTGCTAACAACAGAAGATGTAGTGTCTCTCCTGCCATGTGGATGTCTACCTTCCCCCATCTGATGTTCCATCACAGACATTGCTTGATCCACTGTGTTGTTCATACTGCCCAAGGAGTTGTCTACACATTTAAGGGAGTCTTTTATGTCAGAATGCAGAATGTTAAGTAATTGCACTATCTCTTCCAAAGCCATGATGGACCATGGCTGTGCCTCCACAATAGCCATACACATATGTCTGGTAGCACCTAATGACACACCAGCATCAGTAGGAGACTGGACAGCAGACCTCCTCCAAGCATCCCTACCAATCCTGCTAATGTGGCAGTACACCCTCACGATGGCTATGGGGAGAAGCAACCAGCTCCATAACTGGATTACCCATACTACCCTGGTCAATGGTGTCACCCCCAACCTGCCTTATGTTAGAGGTCTCCGTGCCATGGGTATTCATAGGTATACTGACTTTGCCTGAAAAAAATATAAGTAAAGGATATGGGAGCCACAGCCTCAGTTTCAGTCTGATCCTTTGCATCCCCAGACCTTGCCTTTTCATCAGGTGGCAGGAAATCCACAGTACCACTGTCAGGATAACCTATGGTAACAAGTGATAAACACAACAAACAGAAAAACAAAGAATAAAACTGATCACATATTTTCCTTATATGAAAGGTATGTTAAACTCTAACAAATACTAAAGCAACAGAGATTTTAATCTCGTATAGACTAGAGTCTAACTTATAGACAGAAAAACTAGTAGTCAAATATGTGTAAAGCAACAGAAACTTTAATCTCATATAGACCTGAATCTACCTTATAGACTGTAATACCAATAATCAAATATATGCTAAATATGTGCAGGTTGCTGGCAGCCTGCAATCCAGATGTGCCTGTATGTGAGGAAGGGGAAGGAAAGAAGGTTGACAAGTATCACGATACAGATAACACAAGAAGAAAAAGAACAATCACCGTCAGAAGTGCAGATTATAAATGATCTCATACATATAGTGCACAGGTGAATCCCAACCAAAACACCCTCCATGACTGTGTTGTCTGACTCACAGTTATCTCTGGTTCTGTATATATCAGACATCTAAGATACAAACATAAAAAGAAATAACAGAGACACTTGCATTTTGCATACCTGGAAAGTCTGCTCATGACACTCTGAGCCTGTTGTCCACATCTGTAAGTATTCTGTGTGAACCCTCTGCCAAGCTTTCTTGATCTCTGACAAGGGACAGGAACACCTCCTTTTAGTTAGTGGTGGTTCAGAAGCAAGACCACCCCTGTAGCCACCTGTTTCGGAGTAATTGCACCTGCCCTAGAGTAGGTAGAGGTTATCATATCACTTGCATTGCGTCATATCTGGGAGTAAGTTCATCCATGTCCTCTGACAGCATTGATGTCCTCAACTACCTGCTGACAAATCTTGTCTCAGGTAGATTTGTCACCTATGCCTCTCCCTAACAAAAAAGATCCATGGTGATGTAAGGCTTGGAGAATGACCTAATTTTCTGCATCAGTGTATGGTAGCTTTTGTGGTATGGATTTCTTCTTGGGTGCCATATCCTTGTATGAAATTATTAGTTACATATATAATACAGAGCATGGCTGTGAACTCAGTTATGTGTGAATGCATGCATCCATCATGCACAAAACAATTTTAAAGTTAACACTTCCTTTGACTACACTTAAGTTAGGATAGCCCTTCCCCCATAAATATTTATAGGTTCATTGGTTCATAGGTTGATACTAGGCTATCTGCCCTAGGGCATTTATAAGCCTAGCCAGAGTGTGTTTGGCTTTCGCCACCCTTTTAGATAAGTTGACTGTGCCTCTGTACAGTAGGTCACAGAAGATAGCCCTTTTAAGGTTAGTTTACTGTGCCTCTGTCTAGTGGGGACACAGAAGAGATCCCAGGGGTAAACCTACAATCTCCCATCCACTCGTCAAGATTTCTCTTGAAGAGGGTCATTGAGGGGCTCTGCCTAACATGGATTGGGATTTTGTTCCAGAGTGAGGTGAGCCTCTGGGATATGAATCTGTCCCTCCAGCATGTCCTATTTATTTCTGTGCTGAGGTTTAAGTCCCTGGAGCATGTAGCTCTAAGGGATTTGGATTTCCTGAGGTGGAGCATGTCCATTAATTCCTGGTTTGGACATTGCTTTATACATCAGGCACAGATCGCCACTGAGTAGGCGGTAAGCAACTGAGTAGATTTGGAGTTTCTTTAGCCTAACTGCGTAGGGCATCTGTTTGAGTCCCTTGATCCTCTTGGTGAAGTACTTTTTGGGTCTTTCCAGTTGCTGCAGGTGTCGGGTAAGGTACATCCCAAATGGGGCATTGTATTAAATTATGGGCCTGATGAGTGATGAGTAGAGGGGCACAATGACCTCTCTTGATCTAGATGTGAACCCTTTTGTGACAAGGTGGGCTATATAGAAGGTCTTTCTAACCACTTTGGCAACGTGATTGTCAAAGGAGAGATTGCTATCTACTTGGGTCCCCAAATCCCTAATTACTTCTTCCGTACTTAATGGATTACCACCTATGTGGTAATTTGTGGGCACTTTGTTTTTCCCAAAGGGGATGACTATGCACTTTTTGGCATTTAGCTTTAGGCCATGGCTCTGGCACCAGTTATCCATCTCTGTGAGACCCTTTTGGAGGATGCTTGTGTCAGTCGGAGAGTCGATTATGGCACCCAGTTTGCAGTCATCTGCGAACTTGGTCAGCCATAGTCCTCCCATGTTAGCCTGTACCTCAGAGAAATATATACCAAACAATAGAGGTCCCAGGACTGAGCCTTGTGGGATGGCACTTATAATTGGTTTAGAGTCTGACATGGCACCTGCAATTCTGATCATGTGGGTTCTATCTCTGAGCCAGTTTGCAACCCATCTTGTGACATAGGGGTTGATATTTAAGCTGGCGAGCTTATTTATGATGCCCAAGTGGGGTATTGTGTCGAAGGCTTTTGCAAGGTCCAGGTAGGCTGTGTGGACTACCTTCCCTTCATCTATGGCCTTGGTGACTGTTTCAAAGAAGTCGACCAGGTTCAAGAGGCAAGATCTGCCTTTAACAAAGCCGAATTGGGTAGGATTCAGTGTTTGGAGGTTCCCAATGTCTTTGTTTATGAGTTACATGATGATACGCTCCATAGCTTTGCAGACCAGTCTAGTCAGGCTTATAGGGTGATAGTTTCCGGGGTCCGTTTTGGCACCACCTTTGTGGAGTGGGACCACTGTTGCTGTATGCCATTCCTTGGGTACATATCCTGTAGTAAGGCTGAGATTGAACAGTGACTTTCTGTGAGGGTTCAGTTCTTCTTGGAGTTCATGTAAGACGCAGCCCGGGACATCGTCCGGTCCCATTGATGCTGTGTTTTTTGCTTTGGAGAGGGCAGCTCTCACCTGTGCATCTGTGATGTCAGGGAGGCTACACTCTGTTGGGATAGACATTTGCTGTTTTAGGGGGGAAGGGGGGAGAAGTTTGCACTGAACCTGTCTGCCAGGATGTTGGCAATGTCTGTGGGTTCAGTGTATTTTTTGTCATTTTGCACTAACTCAGAGCATATCTGGGAGTTGCCACCCAGGTTCCTGACATAACTAAAAAAGGCCTTGTGATTATCTTTAGCATCTTGTGCAATTTTTCTTTCGAAGCTGGCCTTAGATAATTTTATGAGGGATCGTAGTTTCTTGCTAGTACTGATCAGAGATGCCTTCCCTTTTTGGGATTTTGCTCTATCATGTAGTAGCTTCCTCCTTCTGTTGTATAGCTTATTTATGGCTGGGGTCCACCAGACAGGTCTCCTGCCTTTGGAGGAGTGAGTCTTGGTTTTATTTGGGATAGCACGATCCATGCATTCCTGTAGGTGTCCATAGAATGCGTTTGTAAAGGATTCTGCGGTTTGGGCCATATTTTCCACTGGCCCAGGGGCTTTGAAAGATCCCACCTCGGTTTTGAGAAGTGTGAAGTTTGCTTTTGAGAAGTTCTTCACAGTGGTTTCCTTGGCTGGGGGTGGGGATGGGATATGGATGTCCAGTGAGATTAATTTATGGTCAGATCTTACCAATGAGGGGTATACCTCTGGTATATAACATAGAGTCCCCATGTTGGTGATGATCAGGTCCAATATGTTTTCCCCTCTTGTGGGGGTGATGACCAGTTGTTCCATAGCATTTGAGTTTATAAATTCTAGGAAGCATTGGGCAAGGGTGTTGGGGCTTGAGTAGTGCTCCCAGTTTATGTTTGGGTAGTTGAAGTCACCCAATATGATGGTGTTTGGAGAGACCTTCATATTCTCCAGTGTTATCAGGAAAGCTGTGTGGGGTTCCTGAGTTTGGGAGGGTGGTCTATAGTAGGCTACAAACTGAAAGGCAGTTTTGCCCACTGTTAGTTGCACATGGATGGTCTCCGATGCTTCGTGCAGTGCCACTAACCTGGAGGTGTGGGTATCTTTGATGAATATGGATACTCCCCCTCCTTTTGTGGTTCGGTCCGAGTGTTGGGGCCGAAAAGCACGGTATGAGGTATAACCTGGTAGTGCTGGAGTGCTCTCGGGAGCCTTGAACCAGGTTTCTGTTACTGCACAGATATCAATATTCTCCATACTGAGGAGAGCCTCGAGTGCATGCATCTTGAGGTTTAGACTTCTGGCATTGAGCAGCATTACCCTTAGTTTCTTTTTCCTTGTGTTGTCTATGGAGGTGGGTTTGTCTTTTGAGCCTTGCCTAAAAAAGGCACTATGGGGGTGGTAAGAGCCTTAGCCAATATTTGAAAGCCCAGGGGTGACAGGTGCAAGCCATCCCTAGCGAAGCAACGTGGCTTGTCGAGCATGTCATCCCAGGCTGACAGACACTGGATCCCCTTTGAATGACAACAATACTTTAGCCAATTGTTAAAACTGATCATTTTGTCTTTATACTGTGGCATCATTCTTGGTGAGGGTAAGATGCTACTCAAGGTCAGGGTCATATCGGCCTGGGCTACATGATCAGAGTGCTCCTCTATGTCTCTTTTCATGTAGTCCAGAGAGGTATGTCTCAGGTCATTCACACCAGCATGGACAATGACGGAGTCATATTTCTATATCAACTATCAACAACAATCTATAACAGTTCTATAATACAGATAACACAGGTTTACCTGTGCAATACATTGTGGAAGTAACAATAACAATTCAAAATGTAACAATAGAAATGTAAAAAAAACTATTATGAGTGCCATCTCCACTGCTGTAGAGAGTAGTCAGGTAAAAAATCCATATGCATAACACATTTTCTTTCTGCTAACTCAGGTAAAAATGGCAGAACTTCTTAAAAAGTTGAAATATATTTATCTGCAGTAACTGTACAACCATCAATTAAATATAAACTAAAAATATATTCTTGTAGCATTCTGTAGCATACATTTTGTTATACAGACATGGCTATGTCAAAAGAAGGGAATAAAAAAAATATATATTAACGTATAAAATGCTTTTCACCGGTAAGTGCAATTCATCTTTTAATGTTAAAACAAAAGCATTGTACAAGAAACATCAATCAATTAGATAATTCTCCAAAAGTTGTGTTTATTTAAGGGTATTGAGCTCTATGCATCCTAATATCCTCCCCACTAAGATGCAAGGGTATTAGTTACAACATTATCTTTATAAAGTGCAGAGTCAATCATGTGAGCACAGTGAGTATGCAAATGGAATGGTAAATCATTAGCATTCCTGAATACCACAATCTGCACTAAGTGCGGGGAATGGACATATGGTATAAGGACCTACACAATTACATGCAGACACACAAGCATTCCAAGGACAAACATTGAGAAATTTTATGTGCTAATGGCTTGCAGGTGTCTAAGATTTTTCTGATTGCAGGACCATCAGGGTTTCACAGTTTCCCCTCATTTATTTACACCTACTGAGGGTGCATTAGGGCGAAGAGACTTTAGAAAAGTCTGAATGTACATTGACTGATTTAAAAGAGCAACATACCTAACATTCAAATGCTGGCTTTGATGACCACAACATTTGCCCCTTAGTAAGAAATGTTCATATTCAAAGGAGTACTTTCAGCATTGATACATATTGCAATAAAACATATATAATTGCATTGAGGAAAGCATAGTTAAAGGAATCAGGCACCATAAAAAGAGAGGAATACACCTACAGTGTATGATGTCTTCATTTAATATTCTTTTAGTATATGGTTATCCTAACTGTTGGTAATATCACAATCATCCCAACATTTATGTCAAATGAGAAAGGATAACTTCCATAACTTGTTTCTTTTTCACTTTCAATGTAACTTGATACAATGTCACATTATCAGTACATCTAAATGCCTTTTCTCCTTGCCAATATATGTCTTTGTATGTGGGAAATATGATATATTCGCTTATATAATTGCTCTTACTACCCCTGTATGAGTGTTAAAATCCATACATGTTCCTGATAAAAGATAGCAATGTTGCTTAAACATCTGAAATGCCCTTTTAAAGTATTTTATTACTATTTTTTTCCTTTTATCATTTGTGCACCATTTGGCATTGAGCTCTCTTGATTGGCAGCAATCAATACAGTGAATGGCATTTTAATGCCCAAGGGTAAAAACTGACATTTTTATTTGTACTGTCATTAATATTGCAATGAAGACTGGAATTGTTGCACTTTCTGCAGCAGTCTAGAACATAATAAGTGAGGAAATTCAAGTTGTCACACTCCTATCTTTGTGGCATAATGTGTAAATGTATTGAGCTTACAGAAACTGTACAGGAGATGCAGGTTTCAAAAGCTGTTTACAGATCATTTTACTGAGGGGAGGTCATTAAATCTTGACACTCATTTTCGTGTATGAATATGTTGATGTGGAAAACTCAAGTAAGGTCATGCTTGACTGAAAGTAACAGGACGATACATACTTTGACATTATGTCAGTATTAATTGTGTGCTGTGAACAATTAAAGCATTTGTTTTGTTCCCTATGCTCTTCCTCATTCCCATAGCATTAGCTGAAGTCCTGATATTGTGACACATGCATGATAGTACTGATGTGGCAAGGATATGTGAGAAGGCTGAATGTACCAGTGTAATTAAGTAATAGCTGCACTCATTGCTAGATATACACTGTGATTAATTTTATGTGTCTACATTTTGTTTTTCCCAAAAAGTTGTTTGAATGCTTCTGATAAATGCTGCCTTCTGCATTTGTACTCTACTTGGCAGCACAAAATGAACTTCCATGGCTTAAGGAAAAAAGTAAAAAAATGAGTGTAGGTTGCTTATGTAGTGCAAATCAGGCCAATGGTATTGTGCAGTTGTAAGCAATTTAGTTAGTACTCAGTGAAGAAAATACACCTGTCAGGTAACGTTCTCTGTGGTGCAAGGTGTAAGTGCAGTGTGCTTAGAGAAAAAGGAGAGCTGATGCATGGTTTGAATCCACTTAAATGATCATTTTCAAAAAGGTGGTCTGAATACATATAAAATCACATTCTGTGATACCACTGTGTAATTATTACACAACTGCTCCTGTCACTATTGTTAACAACATCTGAGCTTTTGTCAGTCTACCTTTACATTATTTGTCATTAACTACAAGTCCAATAATATGTTTCACAAAGTAAATTTCTGATGTAGCAATGACATGTGAGAAGGACAAATGTGTTACGTGAATGCACTTCTTGCTTTGGTCATAGCTACATAAACCACTTGATTGCATTTCATTTACTGTCAGCTTTTTTTCCCTTCCATATTTTTTTCTAATGCCTTTTCCATTTGATCTTTGCTCAACAGTGTGCAAGCACGGTTCATTGCCTAAGGTTAAAAATATGAATGGTTTCAGTGGGTTGCCCGCAGCACCATGGATAGTAATTACTGTGGAAAAAGATCATGACAGATCTACCAATCTGTGGCACATAAATGAAAATAACTGAGTGAAATAAGGCACATTATGCATTTTCAAATCCTGTTTAGAGACAGCATTGCAATTATTCTCAGTATGTAATTTTTTCATTTTAATTCGCATTTGCTCTCCACTTGATTGTGTGCAAGCATGGCTCACTACTACAGGCAAAAAGTGAAAAATTTAGTTCAGGCTTACTATATAGTGCAAACAGACCTAGCAGCAGTGCGCTTTCCTCAGCACTCTGGACAGTACTGAGTGGAGAAATTCTACCTATTATGTAAGCTGTGTTTCACAAGGTGTACCTGATATGAATTGAGAAAAAAGGTACACAAAGCATTGTTTGAATCTTATTTCGAGATCACATTGCAAGATGCAAGATGACCTTTTGCTTAATCTACATAGTGTACCACTCACCTAATGCCTGTCCTCTCTCTCTTTACTACCTTCTTATGCACACATTTGCTCAATAACTCAATGACTATATGTTATGCAGTATGGATGTCTAATGTGTGACTTCTTGTCTATCAAACATCCCTGTTTTATCTAAGTCTATGCTTACTTCAACACATATGTCAACATTTTTACCTGTACCTTATATATATATTTCTCTACTTAAATAGTGTTTAACATATATTACCATAAGAGAGCTTTATTAATGACTTGATATGTGATTCTTTCTACATGTGGTTTTAATTTTTTTTGTGTTAATTTTACCTTTCTACATGTGATTTTATTTTTTTTTGTAATGGAGCTTTTCTCCCTGGGCCTCTGCTGAAAACTGGCCCCTGGCCCAGTCGGACACTCATGGTAAACAAATGTAAAATAAATTATTCACAATATGCATACCTACTATATTATTATTATAATTATTATTATTATTATTATTATTATTATTATTATTATTATTATTATTATTGCTGTTATCATTATTATTTTTGTTGTTATTTTAATTTGCATTTGTTTCTCACTTGGCAGCCCACAAACATGATTCACTGAATCAGAAAAAAAGTGAAAAAATGTAGTTTGGGCTGCCTTATGTAGCATAAAAACACCTGCCAATAGTGTGCTCTCCTCAGCACCATGGACAGTACTGAGTACAGAATTCCCACCTGTCACTTGGCTATCTCTTTCTGTAGCTCAAGGTATAAGAATAGTGAGTTTGGATAAAGAAGACAGATGATTAAGGGTTTGTAACCACCGAAAACATACTTTTACAAAGGGTGTAAAAATCCCATTTCTCACAACATTTTGATTAGGGCTGCAATAATAGAAAATGATAATACTTGCATAAGTAAACTTTTCCTTGTAGCATATAGCATTAATGCTTCACATATAAACTCAGGCTAATGTGTGTTCAATTTCTTCAACATGCCAGTGATGATATTTAATTTAAAATGTCCTTACATCTGAATGATGGGCACAATACTTTTTTTTTTATAATCATCATGACTCATCACATTTTCTACCTATGTGTTTAGAACATGTATCTCTTGTGAAGTATGTATGTAACATACCACAACCAGTAGTACTCAGCTCAGACATCTGTATCCATCTGAAATCTATCTACAAACATAACTTTTACATAAGAATGCATTCTCAGAACTAATTAAAATCACATACATGCAGTCCTCTCTGAAGTGTATATCCAGTCATTCTGAAATTAGCATATCTCTAATTTCCATGCTTAAACTCTAGTTTTCCTGTGGTGATGTCAATTAATACGTTAACTTTCAGTTTTTTGCTTACTTTATTCCATGGGTTCAATTCCCATCTGGTACAACAATATTTTCACATTGTGTAACCCTCAACAACACAATATGTCACAATTCATTCTGTATCTCCTTCTAAACTGCAAGTTGAAAAACCATGTCATTAAACATTCCATTGTGAACACTGGAACCTATGTCAATTGGATGAGCATCACACAATGCAAAGCTCAATGCTATTTTTACACCTTTACTGCTATGTGATATAGGTAGTAGTAATGTGTCTGCCAAGGAACCCATCTGCTTTCAGTTGTGCAAATGCAGCTGGAAAGGTTATTCATCTTTACACGTAGCCAGTTACCTACTAGATATGAACTGGTTGCCAATTCAGACATATTTTATTACTTGTACTATGCCCTCTGGCTCTCCAAAGAAACCCGAGCTCTTATGCACAAAAGAGTTAGTGCTTGGAAATCCTGGGCTAAAACCAAAACTCCTGCCATCATCCAAAACTATAAAGAGCTATGTAAACTCACCAAGAAAGTCTATAAGGATAAAAAGTCTGTCTACAACTCACCCCAATGTGAGAGAATTTCTAACACACAAAAATGCTAGTCCACCCTAAACAATATCCTACACCCCAGCAATCCATCCACCACCTCCTGATTCTCCAACAATACCCCACTAGAAACTGCTACCCTCCTCAATAATTACTTCATTGATACCATCCAAAAACTAACACAAACAAATCTTAACTCTCACCCTTCTCCAACCACCCCTACTCCAACAAATGACACCTTCTTCTCCCTTAGACCAGTCCCCACAGCCTGTATTAAATCACTCTTGCTGAAGCTCAAACCTTGTTCTCCCTCTGCAGATCACCTAACACCTGTCTTTCTCAAACTTGCTGCAGAATCCGTTGCCAACCCTGTATCTCTGCTCATAAATAGATCCATTCAAGAAGCCACTGCCCCTGACATTTGAAAACATTTTACACCATCCCACTGCATAAAGGTGGTAATTATATTGGCCCATCAATCTACAGACCCATAGCCATACTTTCCCCCTATCAAAAATACTTGAAAAGTGCATCCATACTCAACTACTCAATTTTCTTCTTCAAAAAAACCTACTGACTCATACCCATCATGGTTTCAGACCAAACCACAGTACTTTTATTGCACTGTTGGCTTTTAACCATGCAGTTGCTGAGGCCAGAGACAACAACAAATTTGTATCCTCTCTTTCCCTCTACCTCTCCAAAGCATTCAACACTGTTTCCCACCCCTTACTCCTCTCTAAACTCAATGATCTTAATCATTCCCCTACTTCTCTCACCTGGTTTATCAGCTACCTTTCCAACAGGCAGCAATCTGTCAGATGGCTCACTTCCAGCTCCTCTTTTCTATCCATAAATTGTGGTGTCCCCCAAGGATTCATCCTCGGCCCCCTTCTGTTTAATATATTCATAAACGACCTCCATACTTCCTGTAAACAGTCCACCCTCATTCAGTACAGAGATGATTCTACACTTATTTCTATCTCTGACAACTTATCTGATCTCCACACACACAGCCAAACCTCCTTCCTATCCATTGAAACATAGCTCACCAAAAATCAGCTCATCTTAAATCCAAAAAAACTAAACTCTTACTATTCTTTCCTTAACCTCTCTCTATCACCACAAATCATCATTTGTTATCACATCCCTGGACAAGACCACCATCCTAGCTGAACCCCACACAAAGCTCCTAGGTACAATTATTGATGATGAACTTAAATTTAATCTCCATATTCAACAAAATATAAAATAATAAAAAAAATAGATCTACTTTACCCAAATAAAAAATATCTTATCTCAGAAGCTAGACTCTCCATAGCTCACTCTCTCCTCCTTCCCTCCCTTCTTTATGCAGCCCCTATTCTCACTTCCATCCACTGCATACATCTTTCCAAACCCCAACAAACTTACCATAAAGTAAAAAAAGTCCAAAGCATGCACTGTGAAGCAGTAGGAAACAATTTCAGTCAGCCTAACTCTTCAGTCCAAGCTGTTTTTATTCTTCCAACATACACCGTGAAGCAGTAGGAAACACTACCAGTTAGCCAAACTCTTCAGTCCAAACTGTTTTTATTCTTTCAACATACAAAAACACAGATTGAGCGCTTTCATTTCCTGAAATTGGGGACTTCATCAGAATTTCTATGGACTTTTTTTAGTTATATTTTACACTATGGTTACTTTTTTTTATTATTATTTATTTATTTATTTTATTTCCAGTTTGATGACTGGGGAGGGCCACTGGGATCAAGGAGCCCATTTTCAGTGGAGGCCCGAGGAGAAAAGCTCCATATTACATAGTAAAAATAGTACAATTAAGCAAATTTAATATTATATAATAGAACTAAGCAAAGTATAACAACAGAATAAATGAATATACATTACATAATTAGATGATGACAGGTTAGAGAAGTAGTACAGAGTTTAAGTTGTACTGAGGTTGAAAATCATCAGTGAATGGTATACAAACTAACATTTGTAAGATGGCAGTAAATAAGATTAATCTCAGGAAAGGGGAGAATACAGTGGGAAGTGCATTAAGTACAATGGGTGCATTAATGTAATAAGCAGGTTAGGTAGGTAGAGCACAATTGCATAAACTTACCATAAAGTAGCCAGATTTGCCACTAACTCTCCACACAACTCACACCACTGCCTATCACTCAACTCTCTTAAATGGCTAAAATTCCCCCAACTACTCCAAATGTATCAGTTTCAAATCATACACTCTGTACTTTACAAACCTACTTCCTGCCTCTCTCTCTCTCTCCTCTCTGGTATCCTATTATACCCCAAACCATACTCTTTGTACATCAAATCAACAAATCCTTGACATTTATAAACCCAACAAATATTTTGGAAAACTACTTTACAAATTCAGCGTAGCCCAAGCATGGAACAAACTCCTCTCACATATAAAAACCATCTCCCACCCTAAGCACTTAAACAAGAGCTCAGACTACATTTATTTAGCATAAAGTCTTGCTCTTGTTATGACCCTAACTAACCCAAAACTGCCTCATCCCCACCAAGGCAGGAATAAACTCAACATAGTTAGGTGATTACAAATGACATACAGTATGTCATACCTACCTCTATGCTAACGTTTGTTTTTTTAAGGTCTGTTTCCTTCTCTATAATACCTATCTGTTACAAGAAAAAAAAATACTGATCTGCTGATATTACAACTACTATCATTCTTTGCCTTGTATTCTTATCTTCTTCACATTTTGTTCTGTACACAATTTTCTTTAAATGCATTACTACTGCTTTTTGAATTGTGTTGTGATTAATTATTAACTATGTTAAAATTTGTTCTTGTGTCTGTAAAATCTCTGGAGCTTTTCTCCTAGGGTCTCCACTGAAAATGGGCCTCTGGCTCAGTTGGACTATCCCGGTTAACAAATGTCAAATAAAATAAAATAAATATTACAGATATGGTTGGTGAGGAAGGGAATGGTGCTAAATTTAGAGCACACAGGAGGGGTGTTGAGAAGTCTAGGATATTTATAGCACTCCTCCTAAAGTGCTACAGCCATAGACTGCTGCAAGGGGATTATACCTGGTCTCAGTATATGGCTGAGGCTTGGAATAGCTTTGCAAGGCTGTCTGCAGTGTAACTGCCATTCCACACAGTGGGAAACAATGTCATTACAACCATAGTGACCTTAAGAAGCAAAATCAGGATCTCCTAAGCCAATGGGAGACTGAATGTAGTACTGCAAAAATCCCCCAGTTCTGCATGTGTTCTGACCCTTAACCTGTCTATGATACGGCATTAATGATCTAGCCATCCAATGCAGATACTCATTATGCTTTCATGTCTATTTATTTTCTTTTTATAACTTATGACTTCAGAGGAAATAGCTACAAACCACAAAGTGCACCAGGAGCCTTAGTGATGCACTAAGCAAGTATGACTCAGGTCCAAATTCAAGCAATTAAACCACAAAGAAAAGGCAAACTTGTAGAAAACCACAAACTAGTATCCAAGTAATGAGCAAAATAGCATTTATTGTTCCTCTGATGTCTCGGCTGATGCCTTCACAGGAGAATCCAAATTCAAGCAAGACATTTTTTCCATTATCTCAATCAGTAGTATTTTGAGCAGGCATACCTCAACCTTCATCTCAAGCATGCATGCCTTCCCCACTAACTCTTGCTGCTCATATTAAGCAATAAGAACAGTAGCTTTACTGTGTGTGGGTTCAATACCCAGAAGCCGCAATTGCGTTTTTTACCAGAAAAGTATTTGGAAAATGTTAACATCAGTAATATGTCAGGAAGAATCCATTTATGGTAATTGCATATTTTCTGTACATCATAGGCAAGTAAGGGTTGCTATTTGTTTACCATAGCAGTGGGATTTGTTTATTTTATGACACATTATTGGGCAGGATTCACGAAGCCTCCATGTAAGAGATACAAGGCTTACATGGAGGCTGCAGTTAAACGGTGTGACGTCAGCATGTCATGCATATGCATGAGGGCATGCTGAATCACACCTAAGACTAACACGGTCCGTGGAAGACAGTAGGGGGCGTGTCCGTAGGCCGAGCCCTGCAAGCGGACACACCCCCAGAAGAGTAAAAGTGCCCAAAGTAAACCCCCACGGCAGAGTACATGGAAATGTGAATAAACACAACACAACACATGCCCCCACAGACTATGAACATAAAATCATATAAATGAACATGTTTAATATTTTTTTTAAACTGTAAAGATATTTGCCCGTGAGTGCGCTCGTTTGCGTGGGCGTGCCCGTAGCTCAGCCACAGTTAACAGTAAGTGGAAAAGCATATAAGAACTAACTATGCAAAGTAAGCAAAAAAGCAATAGCATAGCGGTAGAGACGTTGGCTGAAAAACAGGCAGTCATGGTTCAAGCCTCCACAACATCAATTTTTATTTTTAGTGAAATAAGCACGAAACAAGTCCCTGACACATATGTATACATATAAAATTATATTTTATGTAAAATGTAATGAAATAGGCCAGTTATTATGAAGAAATGTGAGATAACAAAATAATAAATGCCAGATGTGCTCATAGCTGAGCTATAGTTTAACAAGTTGAGTGCATCTGTCCATAGGTGAGCAGTGGTTTAACAGGTGCAAAATGAGTGCCCGTAGGTGAGCTGAGCATAATATGCGTGCTTACAGCCAAATGTAGCGTAAACCAGCGTAACCCGTTTGCGAGGAGCTGCGCACCACGCCAACAAGCTAACCGACGGGCAACGTTGAGCAAGCTGTAACAAAATTGCCTTTACACAGACACACCCCCTAGCCTGTCTAGACAGACATAAAATATAAAAAGCAGTGGCCATGTTCAGGCCCAGGATACCATGCACCATACTCATGGTACTGAACCACTAAGCCATGACAGCTGTACTTAGAAATGCAGTAATAGCAAATATATAGGAATGAATAGAAAGAGGAGCATGACAAAGCAGGTTTTGTGAAGCTGATACAATTCCAAAATGACCAATCACAGATAACTGCGGGAAAAACGGCATATATAAGCCCCATAGGCGGGAATACACAGCATAACCGATTGTAGAACTAACCTGCAGCCAGAATGTCAGGAGTAGGTGAGGGTAGTTGTTTCCCAGCACAGAGGTGGGGTGTTGTGGAGTCCAGATATATGGTCTGGCTCCTTGTCCACAATCATGAGGCCCAACTCATGCAGGGCCAGGTCCTGTGGGGAGCATATAGGGCTGAGGCATGGGACCGTTGGCTCATGATCTCACCAGTGCCACAGGGATTCCGAGGACTGGTGAGCAGGTCCGTCTCCACCATGCGGACCTGAAGAGATGTAAGCAGGACCAACTGAACCGTTGGATCCAGGAGGCCCGGCAAATGCCCAACGCCCCACTACTGAGTAAGTTACATTTAATTATGTATGTAAGAAATTAACCTAGCTGATATTATGGAGAGGTGTATTCCAATATTACTTTATTTATATTACAGCTGCAGGTGTCCGTTCTGCGAACCGCAGAGCCTATGGCGATAGGCTGGTGCGGTTGCGCCACCAGGCAGGTCAGTAATCCTTCCCCTGTAACTGTAAAGAAATATAAAAGTAGGACAGTTAGCAAAAGAGTGCAGTGTAGTCACTAAGTAATAAAATGTGCAAGTAACAGTGTAAGAGTGTTTGCAAGTAATGCTTGATTACAAAAGTGTGTTGCAGTCTGTAATCCAGACAGAAAAATGAAAATGTCTGAAATAAAGTCTGAAATAAAGATGCCCTACCTGTAATATAATAGTACACAACCTGCAGCAGGCTGAAAAGTACAGCTGTAGAAGATGAGCAAATCACATGTGTGAAATATATCCCTGTTGAAATACTGAAACATGACAGAAGTGAGACTGTTGGAAAGGATTGTAATAACTACAGGTAAAACATGTCAATAAAGCCTAGAAGTAAGTACCATCCTGAATTGTAAAATTAAAACAAGTGAGAGAGTGTGAGAAAGAGTTATGAATCCACCAATAAAGTAGTAATAACCCCTGAATAAAGTATACTGCAGTCAGTACAGAATGAAATGAATGTGACAAGCAGAACCAAACTGCAAAATGTGTTCAAAATGTTGCTGCAGCTGGAATGTGTATCCCAAAATCTGGATATGTTGCTCTCAGTCTGCAATATGCAGATAGTATGATTGTCTGAAATACCAAACATCCACAGTTGTCTATAGCTATATAAAGCAAATGTAGCAGGATGATGTAGCTGAACAAAGCCAGATATGAACATGTATGAATAACAATAAAATGTATATTGATGTAGCAGTAACAGTCCTATCACCAACTTGAAGTAGTTATCACATAGGAAACTGTAGGTAGAACAGCAGTGTGTATATATCTGCAGCTATTAGAAATGTACAGCATATGTATTGGTATTTGAAGGTGTTAATTATATTTTCTTCACCCTACCCTATAACCACATATAATCCATTCCACGTGAAATTGGTATGTGCAATTACAATTAACACCCCTGGACATTTGTCCTGTTGGGTCATACATATTTGCATGTACGTTGATGCATCTGCCCTGTTCATACATCCAAACCTGATGGCCTGTTGCCATCAATCAACCCTGCATGTTGTTGGACTGTGTATTGCTGTTCAAATTATGCATGTGTTATGCTCGCTGTTCAATGGTGTCAATATTTGGGTGTTTGGTTAATGGGAATACTAATGCATGCTGTTACAACTAATTCTGAATGGTATTGTATGTTACTAACCCAAACTGTCATGACATAATGCAAAACATAGGACGACAGGGAAGGCGGGTTCCAGCGGACCCACCTCTCCCACCTCAGCTGGCGAGTGCACCTGGCAGCAGTGCCCAGTCTGGACCCTCCTCTGGTGGTCCTGTGCCACCTGCGGGTGGAAGCGCTGCAGGGGATGGGGCTCGACCCCTCTCTGCAAGTGTGGCCGGAGGAGAACCACCACTCACCCTCCGTAGCGTCCAGACTGTGGTGCGTAGGGAGATCTTGGAATCTGTTCTTGGGCACCTACGCCAGCTTGAGGCACAGGTGGCACAACTTACGGGCATGCCTGTTGCCTGGCCTACACAGCTCCCAGCACAGCCCCATCCTGGGCAGTGAAGGAACAGTGGCAACTGCCCATGGGTGGGGATATCGGTTCCACTGTTGCCATCTGTAGGCTCATGGGCTCTGGATATCCAAACATCCATCCCCGTCAATTGTGTAACCCCCCCCACATGTGTCATACATCACCCCTGTATACCTCTTGTTTGTCTTGTCTGTTGACCTACCCAACCTACTTCCCCAGCTATACCGACTTCCTTTACCTGACATACCACTCTCACCTGAAAAAAAAAAAAAAAAAGGGCACTCTGTACCCACAAAAAAATTACGCCCCATACATAGCTGCCCATTCCGCACACATGTCTGCTGGACATGGAAACTATCAACTACAATTGGCTGTACAACAAGTATTATTGTTGTCCTGACACCTCTCTCAGGGGTGGAAGGTTTCAAATGTCACACCAAATTACAAACATATGCACAGCTGTTGCTGATGAAGAAAAGGGCAGCTATGGGCCTTACCTACATCCCTCCTGCAAAACCCAAGCTTGTTTCCCTACTGTCTTACCCTCTTTGTGACCCTTTTTTCACCACTTTCATGTCTCCCCATTTTCATTTCTTTCAAAGAAAATAGCTCGGGTGTGCACCAGAGTAAGCACTGTTAAGCGGTTGTAAGTGGGTGTGCGTGGAGCTGAACGCCAGAGCGCATGCGGGAGCTCCACGCAAACCAGCGCTAACCCGGTTACAACTGCTTAAAAGTGCCTTAGTCACTTTGATTGACAGGTCCTGTAGTCAGTTCAAAAGCAAAATAAAATCTCACTGTCAGTCCCGAACCCAGGACCTTGGAAACAGTAGTCTGCATGACTTACCACTAAGCCATGACTGTTATACAAGAACATTGTGCTACAATAAATATATCATGTAATAGTAGGAATGAATGTAAAGGGAATATAGGATGTGTAGTACACAAAGCATGTTATGTATATTTACTGTCAAATCTAGTGGATTTCTATAATATTAGTGTGCGAACAGAAACAGCCATGCTAGTTGGTAGCTAGTAGGTAATAATGTCAGTTATTATACATATATAAATATATGTATATATATATATATATATATATATATATATATATATATATATATATATATATATATATAGTTGTAGGTGTCAATGTACATACACACTTAGTACAGGAAACAGGAGAGATGAATGGAGAAATGTGAATCTACAACACAACCTGAATCATAAGAGAGATACTAACCTTTACACTCACAGAACAGTGTCCACAGCATACCAGCATGGTCCCCACCCTTACAATCTGAAAGGGCAATGCCTATCTCACATACCCTTTTCTAGCACTGTCCTGAAATCACAGTGAGAACTGCAATCTGTACACAACTGGCTGCATGCAATTAGCAAATGCTGGCTTACAATTGGTGCAGAGGCCATCACATGGACTTATGCAGATACCTACAAAAGCATCCTGTACTCCCACTCCACGCATGCAATACTTTCATTGCACCGTCTGGAGGCAGAGAGAGAGAGAGAGAGAGAGAGAAAGAAAAAAAGAAAGAAAAAAAGAAAATAAGAACACAAACAAAAACCACACGTAAGACAAACTAAGTTGAAGCTGTCATCAGTGTCAGTATCAAGCTGGGCTAGCAGCAGCAGGAAGTTATACTAATGGTAACGCAACCAGCTGCGACAAACACAGGTAATGTAAAGTAACAAGTTAATAGTCTACATACTGTGAACCCTCCATATGTGTTATTGGTCTGTATCTATATGTATGTCTATGTGATAAGTTGTGTGCACGTAGTTTTACCCAAAGGGGATGACTATACATTACATGTCATTCAGTGTTAGGCCATGATTCTGGCACCAGTTGTCCATTTCAGTGAGGCCTGTCTGTAGGATGTGTGTGTCAGCTGGTGTAATGACTATGGCGCTTAGTTCGCAGTCATCTGGGAACTTTGTCATCCACAACCCACACATGTTTGCTTTCACATCTGAGAAGTAAATGCCAAACAAGAGGGGTCCTAGGACAGAGCCCTTTGGGATACCACATGTGACTGGCTTTGAATCTGACATGGCTCCCGCAATTTTGATTTTATGGATTCTGTTGTTCAACCAGTGTGCAACCCATCATGTGACATATGTATTAACATGTAAGCTGATGAGCTTGTCTATGATGCCTGAGTGGAGTACTGTGTTGAAGGCCTTAGGCAAGTCCAGGTAGGCTGTATGGACTGCTTTGCCCTCATCAATGGCTGTAGTGACTGTTTTGAAAAGGTCAACCAGGTTCAAAAGGCAGGATCAGCCCTTCACAAAGGCAAACTGGGTGGGATCAAGTGTCTGCAGGTACCCAATATCACTGTATATGAGTCCCATAATGAATCATTCCATAGCTTTGCAGACCAGGCTGGTTAAGCTTATGGGGCGGTAGTTCCCAGAGTCAGTAGAGGTGCCTCCTTTGTGGAGTGGGACCACTGTTGCTGTATGCCAGTATTCAGGTACATATCCTGTAGTAAGGCCAAGGTTAAATATCAGTTTTATATGCGGTTGTATCTCCTCTTGGAGTTCACGTAGCACACATCCAGGGATACCATCAGGTCACATTAATGCTGTGTGTTCTGCTTTGCTGAGGGCGGCCCTCACCTGGACATCTGAGATGATAGGGAGGTTACATTCAGCTGTGATAACTATTTCTAAGTTTGGAGGAGAGGGAGGGGGGATATTTGTTGCCAGTATCTGTGGGTTCAGTGAATGTTAAGTAGGTGGGTAGTAACTCAGAGCATATCTGAGGCTTTTGGTCCATGTGTCTAACAAAACTGAAGAAGGCCTTGTGGTTATCTATAGTGTCCTTGGCCATTTCCCTCTCAGAGTTGGCCTTGGATGTTGTTATGAGAGAACCTAGCATATTACCATTGCCAACCACAGATGCCTTCCCTTTATGTGAATCTGCTCTGTCCTGCAGTAGCCTCCTTCTATCATTATACAATTTGTCTTTGGCTGGGGTCCACCAGACAGGATGCTTAACCTTTGTGCATAAGGTCTGGGTTAGAATTGTGTGTGCATGTTCCATGCATTCTTTGGGATGTCCATGGGAAGCATTTGCAAAGGGGTCAGCATTGTGGGTTGTGGCTTCCACTGGCCCAGTGGGCTGCATGGATACCATGTCAGTCCTAACAAGTGAAAATCTGTCTATTCACATATATATCAAAGTAGTCTACTGTGCTGGTGGTGGTGGTGGGATATGTATATCCAGGCCAATTATTTTGTGTCCAGATCACACTAGTGGATGGCGTTCCACATACAGTACCTTGATATGAACCCCCAGAGTGAGGTTGTGCATTGGACCTGTCTCAGTGTGCTGACCGATGGGGCTTGGTACTATGTTGTATGGAATGTGGCAGGTATTGTTGCACAGGTGTTGGCTGAGCACTGATATCTGGCCATGTACATGTGTATCTACCAAGAGACACACACGTGCTACATATGGGAGTAGTAGTATATCACTACAGTTGAGTATCATGTATAGTATGTGTGCCATATTTTGCTGACATAGTTTGCTGATATCCTGTTTGTGTTCTCTTTCAGGGACATGGCGTCAGCGAAATCCTGCCTACTCTGCTGCAGAAGATGAAGAGATACACCAGAGCCTGGTGTGGGATTATGACATACTGTTTTCCCGCACCAGCCAGAATCAGCAGGAGAGGGCTGCACTGTGGCAAGACCTTGTCTGTAGGGTAAATGACATTGGCACGCATAATAGGACATATGAGCAGGTACGACATCACTGCAGTGATTTCATCAGAAATGTCCGTCAGCGTGCGTCGGATATCCACAGGCAACAGGTCGCCACAGGAGGTGGGGTGGCCACACATTCCCCCCTCACCAGACTGGAGGGGCTACTCCTAAGTGTTGTGGCTCCAGCCCAGGAACATCAACAGCAACACACCTGCATTATGACGGAGGCTGGATCCACACAGCAACACGACATGGAGCGTGCAGGTAATATGCCATATGTACACTTGACTGTTCTGTACACTGTTAGTTTATGCATGTGTTAGGTGTGTCCTTGGTATGTAGCTGTCAACATAGTATGTAATTGTCCAGGTGTGATATTGCTAATATCAGCAGCTGACATGTGAAAGGCAACTGGTGTACTACCGAACTGTATCATACGCAGTATCAATGGCACAGTTGTGCCCACTGACATTAATTCCCTCATTTCTGCAGGACCCTCTGGTGTTACAGCAAGGCAGCCCATCCATGCTGGTGAGTGTGTTTTAACAATACCTATAATAGTCCTGATAGTGCTAGTAATAATAGTGTAACTCAGTAGTGCTCTGTGTGTATACTGTGGGGTGTGCATGTGTGCGTGTGTCCACGTGTGCATGTGTGCATGTGCATGTGTGCATGTGTGCCTGTGTCCACGTGTGCATGTGTGCATGTGTCCATGTGTGCACGTGTCCACGTGTGTATGTGTCCACGTGTGCATGTGTGCATGTGTGCATGTGTGCATGTGTCCACGTGTGCACATGTGCATGTGTGCATGTGCGCATGTGTCCACGTGTGCATGTGTGCATGTGTGCATCACTGGTAACATTGTGTAAACATTGTAAACTGTGTTTCCTGTCTTCCTCCCACAGGTTCTGGTGCTGCTCTGGTGTCCTGCAGCAGGGAACCTGAATCTGGTGCCACAGGTACTGATAATGATGATATCTGTGTAATGGCACAGGAAGGTGTGTCAGGGTCCGTCATTGGTCAGCCAATCGACAGTACACAGCTGTCAACCCCATCATTGCGCACAGTCATCCTGCCAGTACATCCTATGTCACCATTGTCCCTAGGTGATGGACAGGATACAGTGGGCATTGACCAGGGTAATGTGATATCTGTGGCACATGCTTCCCCACACAGCAGCCATGGGCAGGGTCCTGAGATGGTACCACACAGACAGTTGCCCATGGGTTCTCGTGGGAGCATCCGTGGGCATACTGCCTCTGGCAGACATGCCCAAAGAGGTCTGTCAACCTCAGCTATGTTTCGGGCTATCATGCAGGCACAGTCACGTATGGAAAGGTACACCAGGCAGGGTCTGAGGGAGCTGAGATCATGTCGCACATCCATGACTGACAGTATGCGTGACATCGCGGATGCTATCCGTAATTTCACTGATGTCATAGACAGATGCTGTGGGGACATATTACAGCAGTTCCACAACCACATGTCCATGAGCCAGGGCAATGGTGGATGGTTGCGGCGTCGACGTGGCCGTATGCCAGCAACAGCAGCAGCTGGCAGTCGGCACGGACGACAACAGGCCCGCGGATGCCCCCATAGTGCCAGCAGCAGCCCCAGCAATGCTGGGTCTGTGCTGTCATCAGAACGCCCCAGGAGACCACGTGCACGTGGCTCTGGACAGTCCCAACAGGGACCTGTGTCCAGTCAACAAACTCCCACTTCTGATGACAGTACCCAGTCTGGCTTAGTACCGGATACGGTCCGTAGCACCCCTGCCAGGCACAGGTACCGTGTCCATGCCCACAGACACTGATCTGTATGACCAGCCAGGTGCAGTCTGTGGCTGTCCACAAACTCCAGTATATGGCAGCCATGAGGTGGAACTGTGTGCATGCATACACACATGCGAAATGTTAACACCTAGGGCTACCACATACACGCACACACTGCACCAACAGTACCCCACCCTGTACTGCTGTCCCTCACCAACACACATACACATACATGTCAATTGGTGGTATCAGTGGCAGACTCAGGCATACCTAATTCACACCCTGTGCATATGATGAAACTGTGCCAACTCCTGCAATCTCCAACATCAGTGCAGGAACAGGTAAACATGTTGCTGATGCACAGGGTAACTACATAGAAGTGTATTACTAATATCATGTTGGTAACAGTACAGTGTGCTGATATGATTGTGTGTATATCCCAGCATGCCTGATGCAGTAACTGTATGATTGTCCTGAATTGTTATCTACACCCATAGTAAGTACCATAGTGTAACAGCTGCACATTATTGCATACCGGTGGTAAGGATGTCAACAGATAGCCACATACATAGGTAGCACAGAGGAGAAGCTAATGCAAGTAGTGATACGCAATGATGGACATGTACACTAATGGTGGCATGTTGCCTACAACGACTATGCAATGTGGATGTTTGCGCATGTTGATATGTGTGCAGTACCAATTTAAATTAAATTACAATTAAATATTAAATAATATCAGTTCTACCATGGACATCTGAGCTGTGCATTCCTGGGTACATGTTGATAGTGCCTGCATATTTGCACTGTTACCTACTGGAAGTGTTACCCCTTCTTTGTTGTACAATGGGCTACTTCCAGCCCTGCTTACTGTAGCTTTGTTTGCATGCATGTTTGCTTGAGGTTCCCTGGAACATTGATCCCACCTGCAATGCAGATTTACAGAGCTTCTGTGGATTCCTAGTGACATCTGTATAGTGTACTATACGTATGTCAATTTTTCACCTGACAGAACGTCACTGTCTGTCCTGTTCGCATGTACGTTGCCTGTGACACATTGCATATGACTTACCTGGCATTTACCCACGTGTGCAGTCATATATGCCAGCGCTATGAAATCAGTAGCAGTACACCCACACATACTTACCTACAGTATGTTGTTCCCCATTGGCCCTATGTGTTGGTAATCACCATGGCAATCACACTACTATGGTAGCATGTGCAAAGGTAACCTGTGAATCACCTCTATGGTCCAGTTGTGGTTTATGTGAGTCATGTGGCAATATCACAGCTGCCACATGTATGCAGTCAACCCTCTCCCCTGGCCAGGAATGTGCAACACATGTGTGAGATGCCACCACATAGCCAATCTGGGGACTGAGCACTCTGAACCCAGTACTGCCATACCCTGTCAGGTGGCATGACATACTACAGTGACTACAATACCAGTCTGACATAGACCCGCACTGACAGCAATCCGAACACACTGGGGCATACTTGGAGACTCAGAATAGCATCCTGCCTGAGCATCACAAACCTCCGCAGCTGGCACACAGGCATACGTTAAGTCGGAACAGAACACATGCCACACATGGCACACACATCCCATGTGCCACACACTCACAGCCTGTAGGGCTACACAACACACCTGCTACAGATGTGTCAGCTACCTCTCTTGGCCGCTGCAGTGGGGTCTCGCTCAACAGGCTGTACATGGTGAAGGTCACAGTGATATGCACGTGGGGCATTATGGTCCACCACAAAACACATGCATACAGGTCAGTCAGAGGCATGGACACATATGACTCAATCATTGTCCATGCCACTATGGATGACCTGAGATGTACCTCCCTGGACTACATGATAGGGAACATAGAAGGGCTCTCTCAGCATGTGGCATGGGCCAGTATGAGCCTGACCTTGGTTGCCATCATACCCTCACCAGGTATGCTACCACAATATGTAGGAAGGTTGTTCTATGTCTACATTCTGCTCAATCTCCAATGTCATTCATAGGGTATCCAATGGCTGTCAGCGTGTGCTTACATGCTAGGGAAGCCACAATGATTTGCGAGAGGCAGCTTGCACGTGACACCCATGGGCCATTGTATATTGGTGAAGCCCCTTGATACACACATAGTGCCTTTTGCTGCAGGACATGGATTACATAGCCACATCTGCGGGTATCACATGGGATAGGACACTAACAGTAATGCTACACAACACCAGCAGTGTACACCGCAAGATGCATGCACTGGACACTGTCCTCAGCAAGGTAAACTGCAATATCTGTGCAGTAACAGATTCCTGATTCACGGCTCACAGGTGCAACCCATCACTGCCAGGTTATACCTCATACCATGCCTGTCGTCCCCTACACATTTAACACACATGAACAGGGGGGTGGTATCTCAAGGCACCACAGATACACACACCTCCAGGTTGTTGGCACAGCACAGAGCATCAGGGCCTATCCATGAGCAGCTAACAGTGTGTTGGACTGCCTTCTGGTTCATAGCCTGGCACACACAACCCTCCCATACACAGGAAACCCACCTGTCCTCCCTAACAACACTGGGAATATAGCAGTCTCTAGATATGTCTTTATATGGCTGGACTGCATCCAGCCGAACATTGTATGTGAGCATTACTGTAGCTACAACACACTAGCTAAAAGGTTCCCAGCATGTAGTCACTGAATTGCAGTGGAACAACATGTTACCACTCCCACAACAGGTGGGAACATGCAGCACCTGTTCATCGACTACATGTAGACTATATGGCCCAGACCAGATGTGTATCCCCTGCTGTTAGGATGATACCATATACAACTCACACTGTATATACACATACCGCAAGCAGCCCCTGCACAGTAAGACACAGTCATAATGTTATGCATTGCAAATACCATTTATCCACTTGAGGCACGTGTCAGACATGGTAACTACTGAAGGTCACAGGTATATATGTGTATGTGTATGCTGGTTTAAGCAATGTCATGCATTGTTATGAACAACAACCCACACATGGTCATTTTGTGTGACCCAACCACACGTGGCAGTTGTGGGTTTCCAAAACATACCAATCTATGTTCTGACAGTGGTAATAGACCCAGTAGCGGAGCGCACTATTGGCATTACTGGGCAATTAGCCCTGTTTGGCTGTACGGATAGTGTGGTGACACCACCTGTGTTTACTGGGGGAATATGCAGCATCTGGTGTATTGTAGTAGTTGCCAAAAGGAACTGTTATGTCACATTTGCAATTATACACACCCTACTACCCCCCCACACACACACACTTGCAGGATTCATACCCCTACCTAACTATGTTACGACGCGTGAGAAAGACGCATTAGCGAAGCGCACTATTCGGATTACTAGGAGGTTCCTCTTCTCTGGCTGCACTTATAGGGTGCTGACATCATCAGTGTTTGGAAAGGGTAATGTGCATCATGTGGTGTGTTCTCCTGATTGCCAAAAGTCACATGTCTTTCATACAGAATTGCACAAACACCCCTCATCCAAACACACACACTTGCCATTTGCAGGAGTCAAACCCCTACCTAGCGATGTTATGACACTTGAGAAAGACGCATTAGTGGAGCACGCTATTCATATTAGTGGGAGGTTTACCTTCTCCTGCTGTACTTATAGGGTGCTGACATCATCAGTGTTTAGAAAGGGGAATGTGCATCCTGTAGTGTGTTCTCCTAGTTGCCAAAATGGACATTCCTTTCCTACAGACTTGCACATACACTAACCCCCCTCCCCACGCACTGGCATTTGCAGGATTCAAATCCCTACCTAACTATGTTATGACACTCAAGACAGACGCATTAGCAGAGCACGCTATTTGCATTAGTGGGAAGTTTCCCTTCTCCTGCTGTACTTATAGGGTGCTGACATCATCAGTGTTTAGAAAGGGGAATGTGCATCCTGTAGTGTGTTCTCCTAGTTGCCAAAAGGGACAGTCCTTTCATACAGACTTGCACACACACTAAGCCCCCTCCACACACACTGGGCATTTGCAGGATTCAAACCCCTACCTAACTATGTTATGACACTCGAGACAGACGCATTAGCGGAGCACGCTATTTACATTACTGGGAGGCTTTCTTTCTCCTGCTGTACTTATATGGTGCTGACATCATCAGTGTTTAGAAAGGGGAATGTGCATCCTGTAGTGTGTTCTCCTAGTTGCCAAAAGGGACATTCCTTTCATACAGGATTGCACACACACTAAACCCCCTCCACACACACTTGGCATTTGCAGGATTCAAACCCCTCCTTATCTATGTTATGACACTCGAGACAGACACAGTAGCAGAGCGCATTATTCGCATTACTGAGAAGTTACCCTTCTCCTGCTGTACTTATAGGGTGCAGACATCATCAGTGTTTAGAAAGGATAATGTGCATCTGTAGAGTGTTTTCCCAGTTGCCAAACGGGACATTTCCCTCACACAGACTTGCACACACAACAACCCCACTCACCCACACACACACACACACACACACACACACACACACTGAGCATTTGCATGGTTCAAACTCCTACTTAACTATATTATGACACTTGAGGGAGCCGCATTAGCAGAGCGGGCTATCCAAATTACTGGGCATATGTTTTGCACCTGCAGTATTTATAGGGTGCTGACATCTTTATTTCTACAGAGGTATGTACATCTAGTACTACCTGTCAGGTGGGGGATAGCATATATATGCATTTGCAGCCTCCTACTTAGGGTCAGATATGCACATCGCATTGGCAGGTTATGTTCTATACCATGCTTCATGACCACAGGACCTGTAACACACAACACAACCAGTCCAGAACACCCCTCCCACATCCAGGACACACACTTTGCTTCCCTGGGAACAGTGCCGGGATATGCAGGTGTTCACATACACCATTCCAGTTGTTAACATCAGGTACAGGCATATTGTGTATGGGAACTACTCAGGCCTCTACAACATTACCCTACAGCCACTACAATTTGTGGGTCCATGTGCTATGGCAGAACCACTCACCACAGCCACATGGGGAATACATATTGCACCTGTCCATCTGCAACATGGGTACTCACTGTTCCACACCAGAGGTAGACCACCATTGTTGATATCTGACCATACCCACCTTTCCCTGGACATCCATATCCCATCCCCACCCCCAGGCAAGGTTGTCAATGCAAACAAACTGTATTTAGCACAAGCAGACTCTACACTTGTGAAGACTGGGGTGGAAGACTTCAAAGGACCCATGCTGGGGGACTATACTGGCCACTCTGCATAATCCTTGACAATTGCATTCTATGAGCATGTGTAAGGTTTGCATTGATCATGCTATCCCACATATACCCGTGACTGCTCCATAACAGGACACCTGTCAGGGGTACACCAGCCATATATGAGCTGTCCAACAGACAGAGTGAGCTAATACATTGCAGAGCTGTAGCCCACAGAGGGAGGACATCTCTAAACAGTACCGGCACGACACTTCAATCCCACATAATCATCACAACACAGTGTTGACAGTGAAATTGTCCAGACAATGCAGATAGGGCTCCCCTCAGTCTGTTATTGACGCCCACTTACTGTTAGAGGTCCTCAGCAACCCTCTTCCAGCACGCACCAACAACATGGATGTGGCTTAGCACATTCAAACCCTGGGATCTCCATTGTGTCCCTGCTTGACAGAGGCACAGCACACTAGCCTCACATGATGCCTTATGTGACTTACTTTACGGTGGCACAGTAGCCTACTGTACTGGGGATGCAGATGCCAAGCACACCCTGGCTAAGCTGTCATTCCCTAGGGCAAACAGCCTAGTATTGACCTCTACACCCATATGTTTAATTGTCAGATGCACAATATTTGTTGCTGATAGACTGTTTGCAGGTCTTTATTGCCATAGCATTCCCTGTTTCTATGAACAACTTTTGTATCTGTGGAAGATGTTTGAATATGAAGGGGATCCACTATATCACTTTGTCTCTGTAGTCATTTACTATGTGCACTGGGCAGATTGCTGTGATTTGGTTGGTTCCTGGAATGACACGTACAAATATCAGATATGTGTGGCCAACTGCTAAACGGAGATATGGCCTAAGTGTGTGAGCATGCCCAGTTCAGCCTTTCCATGGCATGTTGTCTGACATATGTCTCATTTATCAAAGTAAGCGAGCATGCCCAATGTGAGCTGTCCATATGTTGAACTCTGCAGTCCACCACATATTTCGATGAGTGTGAACTTCAACAATATCTCACGTTTATGGTTGTGTGTTGGGTGTCATGTTGTGTACTTACTGGCCAACTGCTTCGTGTCTGAACACAACAGGGATTATACTGTGCCTGCAGGGTTTGCATGGGATACTTTGCATACAGTTGTCAACATCCTTTCATACTGACCTAACACTGAAGTCCCGTATAGTGTACTGGTTCAGTACTTTCACTGTGGTGGACAGTATCCTGGGCTTTAGTCCTATCACTAGTTTAAATCTTCATTGTGAGCACAACAGACTGTTTAGGGGCCAGTTGTGCACATATGACCATGTTGCATTATGTTCAGATATGGACTACCTAAACCAGGCTTGTCCAACATTGGTAGTGTATTCCACAACATAGGTGGACATTGGCAAACACTAGTGATGTGCCCTAGGCCATTTCTAATGCTAGTCAGAGAGTGTGTTTGTCCTTCGACACACATTGTAACTGGAGTTTGCCATGACATATGTCATGGTTAGTATACTGTGCCTCCGTCTACCTGTGACATAACAGTGATACCCAGGGTAAACCTACCATCTCCCATCCACTCATCAAGATTCCTCTTGAGGAGTGTCGATGGGTGACTCTCTGGCTAACCTGTACTGGGAGTTTACTCAAGAGTGGGTGTGGCTTCTGTGTTATGGATCATTCAGTACAGCTTGTCCTATGTATGTCAGTGCTGGGGTTCAGGTCTCTCATGTGCGTAGCTCACTGCCATTCAGATTGTACAAGGTGCAGCATGTTCATTGATTCCAGCTTGGACATGGCTTTATACATCAGGCACAGCTTGCCTCTGGGTGGGCTGTATGGCAGTGTGTGGAGCTGCAGTTTGTTTAATCAGGCAGCACATGGCATCTATTCAAGCTCTTTGCTACTCCTGGTGAGGTACTATTGTGGACTTTACAGTTGATGGAGGTGTCTGCTGAGGTACATCCCACAGGGGCTATTGTAGTCAATTGTAATGCTGATGAAGGATGACTGCAGAGCCACAATGACCTCCCCTTATCTAGATCTGACAACCTTCATGATTAGGTGGGTATATGGTATGTTTCTGTGAACACTACAGCCACATGTTTGTCCAATGCAGGATATCTATCACCTTGTGTCCCCAGGTCTCTCATTACATGTTAGGTACGTAATGGGTTAACACCTGTGTGGTAATTGGTGGGCACTTACTGTATATCCACGGGGGTTGACTATACACTTTTCTGCAATTAGCTTGCTGACATGGCTATGGCACCAGTTGTCTATTTCTATGTGGCCCTTTTGTGGGATGCTTGTGTCAGCTGGGGGTCAGATATGGTAGGCAGTTTGTAGTCCTCTGCATACATGTTCAGTCACAGTCCTTCCATGTTGGCCTGTACCTATGGGACATATATATGAAACGAGGGAGGTCCCAGGACCAAGCCTTGTGGGATGCCACTTATATCTGGTTTGTAATCTGACATGGCTGCAGCATGTCTGACCATGTCAGTTCTGTCCTTGGTCTGGTTTGCAACCCCTCTACTGACATAGGGGTTTATATTTAAGCTGGTGAACATATCTATACTGAACACGTAGGGTATTGTATGGAAGCATTTGCAAGGTCCAGCTACGCTGTGTGGACCACATTGCCCTCATCAATGACCTTAATGACTGTTTCAAATGGGTCAAACATGTTTAGGGGCAGGATCTGCATTTACGCCAGCCACACTGGGTAGGGTCTGGTGTCAGTAGGTCCACAATATCTTTATGTCTGTGGTACATGCTGATCCTTTCCATAGCTGTGCAGACCAAGCTTGTCAGGATCCTGGGGTGGTAGTTTGCAGTATCCATTCAGGCAACACCTTTGTTGTGAAGGACCACTGTTGTTGTACACTGCTCTTTGGGTACATATCCTGTGGTAAGGCTGACATTGAGCAGTAGTGTGATTTGGCATTCCATTCTTCTTCGAGTCCATGTTGGACTCAGCCCAGGACACCATCTCATACCATTGCTGATGTGTGTTTTGCTTTGTAGATGCTGGCTGTTACCTCAGCATCTGCAATGTCAGGGGCCCATCAGTCTGCTGGGATAGATATTTTGCATTCTGGGGGGGGGGGGGGTTGCACTGCACCTGTCAGGTTGTATGTTGACAATATGTGTGTGTGTTTGGTATGTTGTTTGTAATATTTGTGTGATTCGGAGCATATCTGTGAATTCCCAACATGGTCCCTACCATCAGTTGAGTAAGCCTTGGGATTATCCTTAGTGTCCTGTACAATTTGTATCTTCATAGGTTCATAGGTTCATACTAGGCTATCCACCCTAGGGCATTTGTAAGCCTAGCCAGAGTGTGTGTGTCTTTCACCCCTTGCTATGTGAATATTATGGCCATTTATGATTTACTTTACTGTGCCTCTGACTGGACGTGACACAGTGAAGACCCCCAGAGTACATCTATGATCATCCATCCACTTGGCAATATTCCTGTTGAGGGGTGTCAGTGAGGGGCTCTGCCTAACATGGAGTGGGATCCTGTTCCAGGGTGTGGGGAGCCTCTGGGTTATGTATCTGTCCCTCCAGCACATCCTATTTCATTATGTGTTGAGGTTGACATCTGTCACTCTCACAGCTCCAATGGCTTTGATTTTCCTGGGGTGGAGCATGTCCATTACTCCTGTGTTGGACATGGCCTTGTACAACAGACATGCAATGCCTCTGTGTAAGCAGTATGTGACTGCATTCAGCTGGGGTGTCTACAGCCAGGCAGCATATGACATATATTTGAGACCCTTTATCCTCTTGGTGAGGTACCTTTGAGGTCTTTCTAACCGCTGCAGGTGTCAGGTAAGGTACATCCCAAATGAGTCATTGTACTAGATTATGGGTCTGATAAGAGAACAGTACATGGGGCACAATGACCTCTGTTGATGTAGATGTGAATCCTTTCATGATACGGTGTCCTGTATAGACAGTCTTCCTAGCCACATTGGCAATGTGAGTGTCACATAACAGGTTACTGTCCACTTGTGTCCCTAGGTCCCTGAGTATTCCTTGCATACATAATAGTTTACCACCTATGTGGTAATTTGTGAGTACCTTGTTTGGTATTTGGTGGGACATTCATACTGTCCAGTGTCTTAAGGACGTCTGGGTGTGGTTCCTGTGTGTGAGAGTGTGGTCTGTAGCATGCTACAGACTGTACAGCAGTTTTGACTACAGTTAGGTGCACATGGGTGGTCTCCGATGCTTTGTGCATTGTCAGTTACCTGGACGTATGGGTGTCTGTGCTGCATATGGATACTCCCCCTCCTTTTATGTTTTGGTCCAGGTTTTAGGGCCATAACGCATGATATGAGGTATAACCTGGTAGTGCTGGTGTGCTGCCAGTAGGCTTGCAGCAGGTTTCTGTCACTGCACAGACATCAATGTCCTCCATACTGGGAAGGGCCTCAGGAGCATGCATATTGTGGTTTACACATCTGGCATTGGTCATCATTACCCTTATGTTTCTTACCACTTATGATTTCTAGGGTGGTGGGTTAGTCTTTTCAGCCTTGCCTACGTACGGATCTATGGAGGTGGCAAAAGCCTTATCCAATATCCAAACGCCCAGGGGTAACAGGCGCAAGCCATCCCTGGAACAGCAGCATGGCTTGTCATGCATGACATCTCAAGAAGACAGACATTAGATCCTCTTGGACTGACAGCTGTAATTGTGCCACCTGTTAAAGCTGATCATTCTGTGTTTGTACTGTGGCATCATTCTTGGTGAGGGTAGGATGCTGCAAACGGCCAGTGTCATACCGGCCTGGAGTACATACTCAGAGAGCTCATCCATGTCTCTTTTCATGTAGTCCAGGGAGGTACATCTCAGGTCATTCACACCAGCATGGACAATGACTGCATCATATTTCTACTTGCTTTGGGGTGACCTGCGACTTGTGTTATGTGGCTTATTGTAGCAGCCTACAGGCAGCTTACTGTACCCTTTCCCTTGTTCAGTCTGGTGAGTGGGACAGCAGTGTGTCTGCCTATAGAGTCACCTATTACAACTGTATCAGGCATGTTGTTTCTCCTTCTGGCCTGTGACTGTTAGGCACACCAGCTTTGTGTACTATGTGTTGCATGTGCTATGTTTGGAGGTTGTGGTTGCTTGGGGGTCTGCTTTGGAGGCCTCTGTTGGTGTGGTGTGTTTGTAATTAGGGCCTCCAGGAATGTTTTTCTGTGTTTATGTGTTTGGTTTACAGTTGTGATAGGTCTATGTGGGACTGGGTTTGTGGTGTGTGTGGTTACCTTCTCCTCCTGACTAGTTTTGACAGTACTGAGTTGGGGGAGCTCAGCCTCCGGTTTGGATAAATGGTTGCATCTCTCACATATATTTGTATTTATTGGGGGGAGTTGAGGGTTGTCTGTGTACTTGGGGCAGGTGTAACATTGCCCCAGGATTCACAGATTCTACTTGTTGTAGCTGGCCTTAGTGGATTGTATGTGTGGACATATTTTATTGCCATACTACTGATCAGTGATTACTTCCCTTTTTATGTTTGCTCTATCATGTAGTAGCTTCCTCATTCTCTTGCATGGTTTGGTAATGGCTGGAGTCCAGCATGCCAGATGTCTGCATGTATGGCATTGTGTCTTGTTGTTATTTGTGATTGCATAATCCAAGCATTCCTGGCTGTGTTCATGGAATGCCTGTATAACAGGTTCTGCGGTGTGTCCCATATTTTGCACCTGCACAGGGCTTTTAATGGATTCCACATCAGTTTGGAGGGGTGCAACTTATGCTTTACACATGTTTTTCACTGTGGTTTTCTGGCCAGGGACTGTGGTCAGGATGTGTATATCCAGTGTGATTACTCTATGGTCTGGTCTTACCAGTGAGGGATACACTTCTCATCTTGCCATCCAGTACCCATGTTGCTGATTATCACATCCAGTATGCTTACCCCTCTTGTGGGAGTAGTACATTATTCCTGGGCATTTTGGTTTATGGATTCTAGGAACTTTTCTCCTACAGTATTGGTGCTAGTATAATGCTCCCAGTGTATGTCTGGGTATTTTCAGTCAACCAATATAATGTGGTCTGGGGGGCTTGATATATTCATGTATTCCAACATAGGCCAGGTGCAGTTCCTGGTGTTAGGATGGTAGTCTGTAGCAGGCTATATACTGGGAGGCGGTTTTAGCCACTGGTACTTGACCATGGCTAGTCCATGCTGCTTCTTGTTGTGGTACCAACATGGGGGTGTGGTTATCCTTGACAATTATTGCTAGTCACCCTCCTTTTGTAGCTTGTTCCATGTTTTGAGGCTGTACAGCACAGTATGAGGTGTAACCTGGCAGTGTTAGGGTGCTGATGTGAGCCTTGACCCAGTTTTCTGTTACAGGACAGATATCAACATTCTCCATACTGGGTGCATTTACACTGCACGCATCTTGCTGTTTAGACTTCTGGCATTGGGTAGCATTACATCTAGGTTCTTATCCCTTGTGGTACCTATGGAGGTGGGTTTGTGTTTTGAGACTTACCTATTCAGGGCACGCTGTGGGTACTGACAGCCTTTGCCAGTATCCGTGAGGCCTGGACTGATAGGTGCACGCCACCCCTAGCAGGTGGTGCATCATGTCATTCTCAGCATGTCATCCCAGGCTGGAACACATTGGCTCCCCTTTGACTAACTGCATTACTTCAGCCAATTATTGCAATTGATCATCCCATCGTCATATTGTGGCTTCATTCTTGGTGAGGGTGGATGTTAGTCAGTGTTCTCAAGTGTGCATATAGTACATGGTGTTACATTACTTAACACATGGCATTCATGCCTCAGGTGGTGCTGCAGGGCTGCATCTGTCGGATGCACATATTACCTGTACATGTTTGAGAGCAGGTCATGTCATTTTAGGCATCCATGTTAATATATGAGTGAGCCAGAGAGGGGTATCATTCCCAGGGTTCCTACTGAGCCAGTGTATGTGCTATGCGTTGCCTCTTTCCAAGGCCAGGGAATACTGGGCACGCCTCCTTCTGCCTACTGGGGCAGGCTCAGGTTGTTCCTCCTCCGAGTCACACTCTGCCTGTGATGACCTTGGCAATGGTGGGGTGCTGTTTGGCCCGGCCCTATGCTGGTCCTGCTGCAGCTGTTTTCACAAGATCATATTATGTAGCATAGCACATACCATGACAATTTGGGTACATGGAGTTGGTGAGTACTGCAAGGCTCCACCAGATGTGTCCAGACACCGGAACCGTGACTTGAGCAGCCCAAACACACGCTCTATTACATTACGTGTTTGTGCGTGTTCCTCATTATGGCGTTCCTGTTCAGGTGTGTGTGCATTTCTGATGGGTGTCATCAGCCACAGCTCCAGTGCATAACCTGCATCCCCCACTAGGTGTCCATGTGGGATGTCCCCATTGGCAAATGTCTGGTGCAGCTGCGTCAAATGCCAGATGTGGGAATCATGGTAGCTCCCAGGGCAGCCAGCACACACATTCATTATTATGCCCTGGGCATCACACACGACCTGGCAGTTGATGGAGGGGAAGCCCTTGTGGTTAATGTAGGCCCTACCACGCTCACCTGCTGGTGCTTTGATGCGTATGTGCGTGCAGTCTATTGCACCCACTACCTCAGGGTATTCTGCTATTTGCTGGAAGAGACGCATATTGCTGGCCAATACCTCACGGGCATTGGGGAAATATACATGATCACCGACATGTGCTGACATGACATCCAGGAACTGGTGCAGTACCCTGGAGGCTGATGCCTGTGATATCCCCATCATATCACCAGTTGGTCTCTGGAAGGTACCTGTTGCTAGTATTCTTAGGCCAGCACATACTTTGGTTTCCACTGGGATGGGTTCCCCTCTGTTGGTTCTGTGTGTGAGGCGTGGCCTACACAGCTCGACAATTTGCTGCAGGAGGTCTCTGTCCACTCTATAGCACTCTACTATCTCCAGCTCATGTAACCAGTGGTAGGTGACCCTGGGCCTGTACACTCTTCTCTGTCTCCTCACTGTGGGTTGTCTGACACCATCTGCATTGTCACCACCCTCAGCAAGTCGCCTATGTCTCCTTAAGACAGCTATGGCAGCCCCTAGCATTTCTGCTCTGAGTTCAGCTTTTTAAGTTTTCACTTCTAATAGCTTACTCCTGTCTTGCAGTGTCTCTTGAGAGATACATCCTGCACTGCTGTTTATAGAGTTTTAAGTGCTTGGCTGAGCTACTATTCTGCCTGTGTAATTGCCTGCTTCTAATTGTTTTCACCTGCTAGCTCCAGCAATATTCCCTGCTAGCTTCCTACTAATTCTGTTGCTTCCTTTTTCCTTTATGTTTCCACAGGGTGGAGCAATGTGCATACCAGCAAAAACACGCTCACAGTGGCTTACATGTGCGCACACATGCTTACACGGTTCGGAATCTGCTTATTCGGGTTAAAACGCACGCACACTAGAGTAAACAGTGTTACAACTCTGCCAACAGGCTCCCACATGCTCAGTCTGCCCTACACACGCGCACACCAGTGCAAACAGTGTTACAAGTCTGCCAACAGGCTCCCACATGCTCAGTCTGCCTTACACGTGTGCACACTGTCCTACCCACGCCTCATCGTGCGCACACGTGTGCATGCATGCCCAGCAAGAAACTTTGGTGTAAGTAACAGTGTACACCTTCCATTTCTTGACTTTCCCATGCTCATCTTGTGGCACTCCACTTTCCATGATCTGTGTCTGACATCTGTCATGTAACACTGACCTCCAATGAACTGCATTTCTTTCTACCATTCCCCCCTGTGATGTCACCTATCTCCTACTCTATTCCTCCCCCTTATGTATCTCTTACACTACTCAGAATGTGCTCATTTGCTATGTGACAGTGGGATTCACTATCCTAACCATTTACATCAGATTGCCTACTAATGCTTAGTTACATGTCTTAGACTCAGCTTCCCCCTTAGCAACCACTAAACAGTGGCCATGTTGTTTTGGTCTGCTGGTCCCTGCATTGTAATTCCATGTATTGCATAAAACCCACATTTGTGGGTTTATAACCTTCATTTTTATGTTTTATACAGCGCAGCCCGTTTGCGCGGGGCTGCGCTGCGTTTAAACATCGGCAATCGCCGGGAAAAAAATTTATATTTTTTTAATATTTGCATCGGGGTACCTTGCCAATGGACACATATTTGGCCATTGGCATGCTGCCTGACACATATGCACCCTTTATTTGGAGCTGACATGGCTCCATTGTGATTTTTGCAGAAACGTACTCATTTGTCAACTGAGTACATTTCTGCAGCTAAAACGGCTCTTACACGGGCTGCTTTCTGTTTCATGGATTGCTACTCTACCTCATTTGCATACCTTTCGGCTGCAAGTGAGGTATTTAGCATATCCACGCCCAGTGCATGTAAGAGATCTTTTAGCTGGTCTCTTACACGGAGTTTCGGGCTGTTCCTGGATCGCGAGGCTTGCATGGAGTCTTACACATCTCTTACACTCCGTGCAAGCCTTTGTGAATCCTGTCCATTATCTTTCCATCATATATGGCTGTGATAAAGGTATACAAATTAAAATTATCATAATTATTTGTGTATTGTCAAAGAAAGTTTATTGAAAAAATATAGTACTGTGACATGTCTCAAATTATCTCATTTTGGTTCCCCCCGCCTTTTTTATTTTATTTTATTTTATTTCAGGGAGAGGGTTATAACTTAATAACAATCTGCTGTTTGCATACCTTTCTGCTGAAAAATAAATGACCAAAAGCACAGAGAGGTAGACCAACCACTGCAGCTTGACCTGTAATACCTTCACAGATGGCAATACAGAAACCCAGCATTTTGGGTTCAAAACCTGTAAGTATTGCCTCCACAATCCCTGGCCTACCTGCTCTAACTACATCAAGTGGCTCTGCCTTGGCTGCTGGTGTAGTGGTACCTCTGGGAGCAGTACATGTGGATGTGGAGATTTTGTCACCTGGCAGGAGCTGACAAGACTGGTGGAAGATATCACATAGAATAATCCAATGTTATTGAAATAAACTATGTAAATTACAGTAAATACACATAAAAGAGAGCTGCTGCAGGAGACAATGATGACAGATCTGAGGGTGAGGATTAGATTTTCATCATTCTCAAGTTGGACATGGGTACACCTCCAATGTCCCCTACCTATCCCCAATCATGCTGTCCCCCAATGTTTTGTCTCCATTGCCATCCTTGTCTGTCTTGTATGTCCTTCATGTCTGTGCATGCCTCCTAATTTACCCTACCTACCTGACCCTCTCATTCCCAGCATTATTCTCTTTCCTAAAAAAATAATGAAAATGGGCACCTGTCCCACCAAAAAAAAAACAAAAAAAACATGCCCATACATAGCTCTTCACTTCACCTATGTGTCACCTTGACACAACTGATTTTGTCCAATTGGACATATAACATTATTGTGTTGTTGTTACCCATCACTAGTGTGGCAACTCTCCAAAGTCATGAAATTGTGTGTGCAAGTGTGCATTTATGTTGTGAAACAGTGGATAGCCATGTTGCTCTCCCATGACCCTCCTGCAAATTCCTGTATTCTTTCCCCTGTGTCCTACCCTCACCCATTTTCACCACTGCCATGTCCTCTCCTTTTTTACAAGTTTAATCTGATCAAAAATAGATTCACACACAGCACACATGGTCAGAAATGGCTCAAGGTAAAAATTCACTTTATGTCCTTGACATTTGCATGGAGTTTTGCATAGTGCAGCAATGCTGAGTGAGAGTGAATGCTGTTTACCTTCTTATTGCAAAAGCTGATGATTTCAATGTAATCCACAGTGGTTAAGTTAACTTCAAGCAAATGTGCTTAAATCCGCTGCACTATGGGAATACAGAATAAAGGCAGCCTAAAGGCAGTACTGTGATACAATTAATTTAACAGTTCTTAGGCTGCTGGATGCAAAAAAGTAGGAGTTTATATATGGTGTGTTGAGATACTTACTCTGTGTTTAGACTAATGTTTTTGTATAGTACAATGGGTTTGATTACAACTGTAAGTCAATTTATAACCATTATTATAATAACAGTGCATTATATTATGATAATACTGATAATTTTATTATTTATTACTCATGACAGTTTATATTCCTATCATATATTTAACTGCAACTGCAACAGCATACATCTATATTTCTCTTCAGCTATATTTCATAAACATACCATTTGAATAGTGCAGCAGGACATCATTTGCAAAAACCTTGTAGCCACAACAGGGAGACTTATTAAGCCAACCTTATCCTGCTTTTGTCTTCATGTTTGTTGCACTCTCCAACCCCCTATTTGTCCCTAATAGCAAGCACTTTACTATACAGAGCATGACAGATTAATGATAATTTAAAATGTAAGAGTAACACACCATACAGATGTTTCTACATGTCTCCCAAACATAGTGTTGCTATTGGTATCTGCATCTGGTTCTGTCTGTCTCTGTTTAACCCTTCTGCTTCAGTAAGTTGTAATTGTGTTCAAGTATATTATTTAAATGTTATGAAGCAGTAATTCCTTTGTAGCATGATGAGCTAATACTCACATGTATTGATAGATATTTTTACTAATTTCAAGGATTCTGTTTGAGCCTTTATCTAAATGTTACTGACTGCTTTTGGTGTACTATTTTATGTATACCTGTTGGTTACTTATTGCTATGAACCACCGTTATCCTTTTGTGTCATAAACTATTTTGTCTCTGCCTCCAATTCAGCTTGTCAGTGTATCTTCTCTCTTCTGTAGTCTTATATTACACCTCTGCATTTGCACAATGTCTCATCCCAGGCAACAAATGTAACTAAGGTTAAATGGAAGTATGCATCTTAAGGCAGGCCTGTGATTTTATTGCCTTCAGCTGCATTACTCTGCACATCTGTGCGAAGCTTTGTTTATTTAGTGTAATGCACTTTTCACCCAGCTGAACAGTTGGCTGTCCCAATTACAGTGGTCAGTAGGATAATGAGGATGCCATTCACATTTGTTGAAATCTGTTACCAAATGTTAACTATCAGAAGCATGACTTCCTACTTGGTGTGCTTTGATAATATTCAAGTATGAATGTTTTTCTTGGAATGCTCCAAAAGTTTGAATCCAGATGGCTGAAAACATTTTTCAGAATGTTTTGTCTGGCTCCTATATCTGCAAATGTTGGCTACACTTTTCCTTAACACATCATTATTCTGCTGATATAGTAATGTGACTGCTCTCTATTGTGAAGCCTGTCCTGTACCGATCTTTGCATGAAATTCATCACAGAATAAAAGAGTACTGCTAATTCCCATTCTAAGTTCAACACTTCAGTATATAATTACACATGTGCTAATACTTTAACATCAGCAGAGCAAATCAGCTTGGCAGCACTGTGCTCCAAGAGTAATAAAAGAAAAATAGAAAATCATATAATTATTGTATTACATTGCTCAACATCTGTATGTCTGTATTATGGTTGTCAACAGATTATCTTGATTTTAGAATGATGATAATTCAATTAATTCAGTTGTTTAATGTATGTCTGCTCTACGGTGTTTACACTTGCAACTGTGTTACAAGCAAGCAATAATGCCTGACATGGTGTGTGCTAATGTGTAATTAACGCTTGCCCAGTGTTGTTATGAAGCCCGGTGCCACAGGCAGAGGGCCTCTATACTCCTGGAAGGGGGCTAATTACACACTGACACACACCCTGGAGGACATTATTGCACTTAGACAATGGGCTCTCTGTAAAATTGCTGTGCTTTACTCACTTATTTATTTTTTAAGTACTATATTATTTTTATATATATTTTTTTAATGTAAAATAGTTGCTCCGCCTTTCAAACTTACTGTAGTATATGTTGATGGTGTTGGAGGAGGCATTTTACAACAAATATGTATAAAAATAATATAGTGCTTAAAAAATAATAATAAACAAGTGAAACAATAATTTTACATGCAGCCCATTCTCTCTCTCATACACACATGCACAGTCTCTTCTGCTTTCACACACATACATATACACAAACATTAAAACAACCAAGACGAACCAAATCAACTGTAGAACACTGGTTTATTGCTAGTATACACAAACATAGCTTCCTCTGCTCTCATACACACATTCACTCACACAAGTGCTGTCTCACCCTCTTTCTCAGTCTGTCACAGTCTCCAGTTGCTTTCTTACACACATTCAGTCTCACTCTCTCTCTCGTTCTCTCTCTCTCTCTCTCTCTCACAGGCAGTGTCCTCTGCTTACATGCATGCATTCACTCATACATCACTCTCGCTTTCTCTCTAACTCTCACCATCTCTCTCTCTCTCTCTCTCTCTCACACACACACACACACACACACACACACACACACACACACACACACACACACACACACACACACACACACACACACACACACACACCCGTCTGTCTGCTTTCTTGCTTGCATTCACATACACATGCAGACAGAAGCATAAATAGACTCTTCTGTTTTGCTTGATCGCTCTCTCTCTCTTTGTTTTACTCATAAGCAGGCATACACTCACTCACGCACGCTGTATTTTATTTTGTTTTCTCTTTTTATTTTACACTTACTAAACAGCAAACGTGCAGCTTAGCAAGTGTAAAATAGCTCACTCACTCTCAGTTTCACTGACATACACACATACACATACACTTACACATAGACATAAACACACACACACATGCACACACACACACACACACATACACACACACACACACACACACACACACACACACACACACACACACACACACACACACACACACACACGTACCTTTGTTGCAGTTTTCTTTTTTTTATATTTTACACTTACTAAACAGCAAAAACACTCCTCAGCAAGCTTAAAATAATTGCGGCCATTCTGTTTCCTCAGTCCGAGTTCCACTGTGGCTTGATAAGCTGCCGTAAAGTGACAGACTCATTTTTCAGTGGGCATTACTTGTATATTAATGCCCTGCTGGAGAAAGGACATTCTCCAATCAAGGTGCTAATGTAGTCTGCCAGTTGTCTAAGTTTGGTTAAGCTATTCCCACATAAACCATCACTGTCATTCTGCAGTGCACTGTCCTATGTATGACTTGCATGTTTGTCTTGCCAATGCACATACTGCAAGTATGAGACAATACAAGTGTGCAATCATACCAAGTTGCAGGAAAGTTTGACTGGTAATTCACAGGTGTGCAATAGAAAATATCCATGGTATCCCATAATCTGAAGCATGCCAATGTCCCTCATAGTAACACACTGTGCATGAAGGACAATATTAAGATGTTAGTAGGGAAGTAGATAATTACATGTGACAATCATAGTGATGTTACATTGTCCTGTGTGCACATATGCATTTGTTGCACAACCTGTGATGCACAGTATCATCTGTTCCAAACAGAGAATTTGCAAGAAGTTCAAATGTCCTATTTTACATTCTTAAAGCTGGTCTTCTCTTGTGGTGCTTGTAATTAATATAGTATTTTCTAGATTATGTAATAGGTAAGTTGGATGTTCTATACTCGGCCTGTGAAAGCATTTACAGTGCTTGATGCTGACCCACTTCCCCTGAAAAGAACACATTTAGCTCTTCACACAGCTCACTTATCCCACTTTTTACTGAAACATCGTCTATGAAACACACTAATGAGGTCATACTGACAAAAAATGCACTCTGCCCCTTTACAGTCAGACATTTTTTGTGGTGCTTGTGACTAATGCAGTGCTCTCTGGAATGTGTAAGTATTTAACTTGTCACACACCTCCCTTTTTCCACAATTTATGAAACATTCCCCGGGATGCATGAAGCTTGTGCCAGGCACCGGAGTAGTATCGGAGATCTAGCGCCAACTCTGGCCACCGAGCGATTCAGGTACGAGCTGTTTCCACGTGCACTACCAGCGTACACCAGGACTGCACAGCTCCCGGTGCATGTATGCTAATTACCTCATGCGCAGCAGTGTAGCATGCAAATGAAGGTATATAGCAATTTGTGAAGTGGTGCAGGCATAGCGTAAGCATGAAGAAAGGTAAACCAAAAAAAGGTTTGCATTTTTTCAAACATAAAATCAGAGCCATGAAAGTGGACCAAACTTATGTATTATAATGTTAATATATGCCATTGGCTAAATATATAGCCAATGGCATAAAAAGACATGCACAACACATAAAAAAATAACATTTAATGTCATAGCCACACTAATGCAAAGTAAAACCACAGTGCATTTGTGCGCAAATGGGATCACAACGAAAATATATGTAGATGTCATAAAACTGCAATGTAACACAATTCATGAATTCCCCATAATAGTCAATGGCACGCATGCTACACCACAACCATGGCGCAAGGGTTGCTAAGGGTCTGTGACAGTGTTCTGTGCAGTAACTAGGAATTAGTAGTCAATGCCATGCAAATGAGTCAAGTAATACTAAATCGCAAACACCCCGCCGGCGTAAGGATGTACCACACGGCGTAGCGGAACAACACCGAGAAGTGGCCTGGAGGTAAACATGACATCAAGAGAGGGGTGCGCCACCGTAGCTGTAAGCACATTGGATCATTGCTAATATGAGTTGTCTGTTGCTAAGCAAAGCCACAGGATAGGGGTGTGGAAGTAGCCATAGCTCTTCTTAGTTGAGAGCACACAAGGTAACCAAAAGTGCATGTGAACGTGGATGAAAACATGCTCAAAACCCGGTAAACGGTTGTGCGCGGCATGCACCACAGCTTAAACAGGAAGGATATGGGAAGACAATAAAGGAATGCTGCAGCATGGTAATTGGAGTGCAAATGAGTAACTAACACCTAGGAACTCACAGTGGGCCATTCACAACAGCTAACAAGGCTGCTAGCAGCTACCTGCAGAACAGGAAAAGGGAGGCGCTGTACAGCAAAGAAAAGAGAACTGTCACAGCAGAACAAAGTGAACTTGCAGTAGATCAGCTACGTAAAACATTTCCCAACGCAATCCTGGGCTGTGAAAGTGCAAAACAAGAAAGCCGGCAGCTGGATGCATGCCTGACAATGGGAGGGGAATCGGGTTGAAAACTGAAGTAAAGGGCAATAGATGAATCACAGCAGCCTAGCGTAAGTCAACACCAAAGGCCCCACAATAGCAGTACCTGCTGTAAAACCAATAATTAAGATACCCCGCAGCTGGAATTTCACAAATGCACCCAATTACACCAGCATCATCCATTGCACAATAGTATAAGGTGTGAAAGCCCCCCCCCCCACACACACACACACTTGTGTATTCCCAGACACTCTGCACCATTGGTGTACACAGACGGGGAACTTTTAATATGTACATATTAGGGGCCACCATAACTTTGATTCACCAGTATGTTGTTGGAGACTGACAGTGGATGATGCTGACAACCATCTCAGGCACCGGAGGAGGAGAAGAGTGTTCAGACCCAGGGTAACCTACCAGGGGCTACATGATCTGGAGATAGTAGAGCATTACAGGATGGACAGGGACATCATACAGCACCTTGTTGAGCTGTGCCGGCCACGCCTCAGAGCCAGAAGTAACAGAGGGGAACCCATCCCAGTGGACCCGAAGGTATGTGTAAGCTTGAGAATACTAGCCACAGATACCTTCCAAAGGCCAACTGGGGATATCATGGGGATCTCACAGGCACCATAATTTAGGGTACTTCACCAGTTCTGGATGCCATGTTACCACATGCCAATGAGCACATATACTTCCCCCGAATGCAGGAGGAGTTGGTCAGCAATATGCGTCTCTTCCACCATGTGGCAGACTACCCAGAGGTACTGGGTGCAGTAGACTGCATGCACATACACATCAAGTCACCACCTGGTAAGCAGGGTAGGCGCTACATAAACCGCAAGGGATACCCCTCCATCAACTGCCAGGTCGGGTGCAATGTCCAGGGCATTATCATGGATGTGTGTGCTGGCAGCCCTGGAAGCTATCACAACTCCCACATCTGACATGCCTCACAGCTATATCAGGTATTTGCCAGGGGGGACATCCCTATGGCCACCTGGTGGGGGATGCTGGCTATGCACTGGAACTGTGGATGATGACTCCCATCAGAAATGCACACACAGCCACGCAAGAACATCATAATGAGGCACACGCAGAAACCATAATCATCATAGAGCACGTGTTTGGAATGCTGAAATCACGGTTCCATTACTTGGACATATCTGGTGGAGCCTTGCAGTACTCTGCAGGCATGTGTGCCCACATCTTCATAGTATGTGTCCTGCTACACAATATGATCCTGTGGAAACAGCTGCAGCAGGGAGAGAATGGTGAAGGCCCTCACAGTCCAGCACCATTGCCAAGGGACCCAAAGGCACAGAGGGACTCAGACCACAAACACCCTGTGCTAGCCACAGTAGGCAGACGGAGGTGTGCCCAGTATGCCCATGCCTTGGCAAGGAGGGAACGTATAGCACACACATTGACAGTGTAGGCACTCATGGACTGACACCCTTCTCCACCTGCACACACACAGCAAACATGGATGGCACACACACATGACCACCTGTAAATTGTCATGTATAGGTGGTCTACTGTGGGCATCATACATAGGTAGCCCCCAACTATTTTACACACAACCGCCATTGGCACAAGGTAAGTCAATACCTGAACAGTAAATTAAGCTATCAGCATGTGTCCATACTGTATGTAGAGGTTCATAGATACATAGGTAGGTACATTCCCAACTGCCCGAGGCCACTCATAAGCATAGGCAAAAAGTGTCTGCTGTTGCCACCCCATCAATTAACTAACTGCCCCTCTGTGGAGCAGAGCCAATTGTTGTATCCCTGGGGTGAATTCACTGTTCCAACCCACTCTGCAAGGATTCCCTGGAGTGTTACTGAGGGGTTTTGTATAATGTAATCAGGGATGTAGTTCCAAATAATGGGGAGTATCCCTGACAGGAATCTTCTCAGATGTTTACATGTTACATAGTATACCTTAAACACAGCTTGCATATATAGATAGTATTCCACAGAATAATAAACATGTGGAACACACAACCGCTGAAATGTGCATTAATCATACTTGCACTACCAGTGCCTGCTCTGAGAGGTAAACTACCACTGCCAGGATTAGAACACACAACCATGTACACAATCTTCACAATAACATACCACTAAGCTACCTGAGATGTACCAATGGCAGTTGTGTATACTGACAGGATAAAACACAAAAGGTAGGAATGTGTGGAAATAGGACAAACTGGCATGTACCCAATGAAAGGTGTATGTTTTATATATATAAAAAAATATATATATATATATATATATATATATATATATATATATATATATATATATATATATATATATATATATATATATGTATATAAACTTCGTCATATATATATATATATATATATATATATATATAGAGAGAGAGAGAGAGAGAGATAGAGATATATGTTGATATATAGGGATATACATATATATGTAGATATATAGATAAGTTAACAACATCTTCATAACCATGGAGGTACATATAAATGGGCTACCTACAACATACTGACTGCTTGACATACCGACGCTCATAATCCTGAGGCTTAAGGTCCAATGGAGCACAGTACTGAAACACCAGATGCGCGAGGTTTAAAACCACAATGTTAAGGGACAGTTAGTCAGTGCTTCTGGTGTTGCGGTTCAGGTAGGTTACTGTGTGTAAGTGTGTTTCTGAGGGCTGCAGTGTGTGTAAGTGTGTGTTCTGAGTGTGGTGCGTGTTCTTTGGGGACTGTAATGTGTGGGTGTGGGTTAGCTTTGTGCGTCTGCGCAATCTAGGAGGTAGAATATTAAAGTAGGGAGGTGTGGGGAGTGCAGACACCTACATGGGGGGTGTAGGGGGGCTTGCCCACCAGCCCATACGTAGTGTAGGATGGTTTGTTTGGATGTGGTGCGCAGCAGTGTGTCTGTGTGTGTGTGTTTGTGTGTGTGTGTTCCATGTTCAAGTCACTTTCGTGAGTTACTGTCGCTGTCGGTTATGTGGGGTGTGGTAGTCTGGGCCCAGTACTGTGGATGTCGGAACTGTGTGGTTTCAGGATTCCGTAGGTATCCCGTATACAGCAGTTGAAGTATTCATATATGAGTATAACATGGACCATAGCAATCACACATTCCACCACGACCAGCCTTTATGAACAAAGGATTAGGAGAGTATATGCCTATACACTATTACAAATATGTGCTGTGGACATGAGCCAATGATAGTGTTACCACCTGTCCCACTTTGCGAGGGACAGTCCCTCTTTGGGTGGTTGTGTCCTGACCAAATATATTACACGTGGCAAATGTCCTGGGTTTGTAGGACATAATTATGTCCCATATGTAATGTAATAGTTGCATACAATAGTTCTTTCTGTATCTAAAATACCTACATATTACAAGAAACAGGATAAGCAACTAAACTGCTACAAGAATAAGCTTATATTTAGGCAAGAAAGGAAAGTTCTATCCCTTGTACTGACCGTGGGTTTGTGTCGTCCTGTAAAATCTGATGTGTCCCACTATGGCCATATAAAAAGGTGACAACTCTAGCCAAAGAGGGTCAGTCACCAACACAACTACAATGACTGCAAATACCTATGACAGAAATTCATAGCTTTCATGTAGCAACACTTTATTACATTCTGATGTATTGTCGAAAGGATTCAAGGACTAACATCACCTGCATGCTGTAAAGGAACCACTTAACAGTGCCTTAATGAATCAGCCTGCAATTACCATAGTATTAGTTCCCTAAAGGATAGGTGTTCAAATAGGGAAGGAACCCTCACGCACATATTGATTATGTATAAAAGCAGTTCCTACACACCTGCATCTGCTATGCACACCCACCAACATCACCCCCACACCCAAAGAAATTACAATACAAACTGTAATAACATCACAAATCATTCACTCACTGTATGACATCTGCAGAAGCCTTAATATACCTTGTCAGAGACACACTAACATGGCCCTATGTAAAATAGTTGCTGTTATACAATGGAACAGCTGCTGATGTTACAGGGTTTGTTTGCACTAATCACATTTCAGAGGGTTGTGTGTACACCGGGATGTGTTACCAATTACTGGGTAACAGCACAGTAGGATACACATGTACACCAAATCAAGGATGTCTGGTGAGCACACTGTAAACCACATAACAGTTCATGCATAGCCATACAGCCTTGAGCTGCCCAAACATCCTTGCCAGACTTAAACATCTGCAGAAGTATCAGGTACAAACAAACCCTGCATAAGTAGCAATATTCTGAAATATAACAGCTGTACTCACATGTAGAACAAAATCATCTAGCCATTACACACAATCCACGGGAGTCATGAAGCTAATATATCTCTGTCTGTCTCCATATAGCTGTTGAAATACATCACAGACAACACATCCAGACCGTTTTCCTCGAAAGTAAGGCAAACAGACAACTCCCAAAAGGAGTACTCAGTTATACACCACTGTTGCCATGGTATCGGCTAATGGAGTAGCTGCACAGCTGATGTGCATCTAATTAACTACTTTGGAACACGAATTGGTGGTCAGGATACCATATGTTACCGATATTTAACTAGAAAAGGATGGCTTATCACACATTTAAACCATCCATATATACCAGCAGAACGTTACAAAGAAGAATGAAAGACAAACTGAAAAGGATTGAATCAACAGTCAACAACACCTCGGGTTACTAATAAGGTATGTAGAACACTCAGTATGTCTGTGTATTTAGTCCCTGTTCTGTAATATTTAAAGTGCACGCAATCCATATAGTGGAAACAGTTATCTTATAGTGAGGTATTGTTGAGCATAATAACGCTTGTAGTATTTATGTGTGTACTGCTATAGGTACAAGGCAAACACCGCATACACCACAAGGGATGCTATATAAGGGCTTTGAACACAAATATTCCTCACCAGACGCTGTCAGTGCAGGGATGGTCCAACAAGTATGTGCTATAACAGGGGATAGTATATGTTGATATATTGTAACAATAGCCATATGTATGGGTGTATTACTGAGAATAACATGTTGAAGGTTGGCCCACTGTGCAATTATGATTTGCATTGTGGGATATGGTGCCAATAACTGTGTAATTTACAGTATTGTAGGCATATATGTATTACAACTTACATAGCATTACTGTTATGTTAGGCAAACATTAGTTATGTCTATTGGCATTTACAATACACAATAACAGAATACATATGACTTTTAGTCACCCGACAGTTTATCAGCATGATAGTGAAGTAAAATGGAAGAGCTAGTTAACTATCCATGCACATAAGACATGTAATAAGTACAAAGGTAGGTACTAGGCTGGCTTATGAAGCATATTTATAAGCCTAGCTAAAGTGTGTTGGCTTTCGCCACCCCCATAGGTTAGTTCTCTGTGCCTCTGAATGGCAGAGCCATTAGTTCCCTGTGCCTCTGTCCAGCAGAGCCACTGCAGTGATCCCTGGGGAACATGTCTGTCTCCCATCCACACATCACGGTTTCCCTTGAAGAATGCTAGTGAGGGGCCCTGCCTGATGTACATTGGAATCATGTTCCAAAGCATGGGGAGTATCTGGGTCAGGAATCTATCCATCCAGCACATCCTAGTCATCGTTGTCTTTAGGTGTATATCCCTAGAGCATGTGGCTCTCAGGGGCCTAAGTTTAGGTGGAGCATATCCAGCAATACTGGGTTGGACATGGGCCTTGTATGTCAAGCAGAGATCACCTGTGAGTATGCGGTATTCAACCGAGTACAGCTGGAGTTTCTTAGGTTGGGCTGCTTAGGTCATCTGTTTGAGGTCAGTAATCCTCTTGGTGTGGTACTGTTGTGGTCTTTCAAGCTGTTGCACTTGTCTTGTAAGGTATATCCCAAATGGGGTGTTGTATCCTTTAATGGGTCTAAGTCATGAGTAGAGAGGCACAATGGCCTCCTTTGATCTGGATGCAAACCCATTAGAGATTAGGGGTCCACGGAGAAGGATATTCTAACCACCTTGTCATTATGGGTATCAAAGGAGAGATTGCTATCTACCGGGGTAGCCAGATCCCTTATTACCGTTTCTGTATCTAGGGGGATAGCACCTATGTGGTAGTCCGTGGGTAATTAGTTATATCCAAAGGGGATGACTATGCACATTTTGGTATTCAGCATAAGGCCATGATATTGACACCAGGTATCCGTCTCAGTGCAACCCTTCCAGAGGGTGTCTGTAACAGCTGGGGAAACAATTATGTCACCTAGTTTGCAGTTGTCTGCAAACCTTTCAAGCCAAAGCCCTCCTATGCTTGCCTGTACATCAGAAAATTATATAACGAACATGAGGTCTTGTAGGACTGAGCCATGGGGGATGCCACTTGTAACTGGTATACAGTTGGACCTAGGGTATGCAACTCCCACTGTGTGGGTCCTGTCCATGAACCTCTTTGCAAACCATCACATGACATAGAGGTTAATGTTCAGGCAGATGGGTATGTTGATAATACCAGAATGAGGAATGGTGTTGAAAGCCTTTGAGAGATCTAGGTAGGCTGTGTGTACCTCTTTACCCTCTGCCCTTAACAAAGCCAAACTGGGAGGGGTCAAAGGTTTGGAGGTACCCAATGTCTCTGTTACTGAAATCCATAATGTGCTCCATAGCCTTGCAGACCAGGCTAGTCAGGCCTATAGGGGAATAGGTCCCGTGGTCCATTGTGGTGCCACCTTTGTGGAGTGGAATAACTGTTGCTGTGCACCATTCAGGGGGCATTAAGCCTGATGTGAGGCTATTATTGAACATGGTGCATAGGTGAGGAGCCAGTACATTCTGAAGTTCATGTAAAATGCATCCTGGGATGTTGTCCGGTCCCATGGATGCTGTGATATTGGCTTTAGAGTGTGCAGCTTTGAGAGGGAGCGGGGAAAGGTAGCACTGAACCTATCTGCCAGGATGTTGGCAATATCAGTTGGTTCTATAATGTGTGTGCCTTTGTGTTGTAACTCCGAGCAGATCTGGGTGTTGACATTGAGATATTTGACATAGCTATAGAATGCTTTGTGGTTGTTGTTGGAATTAGTGGGGGTTTTGTTTTCTTAGCTAGCTTTGGAGGGTCTTATAAGGGATCTCACCTCCTTACTGAGGCTGACCAGGGAGCTCCTCCACACATGGGATTGTACTCTCTTTTGCAACAGTGTCTTCCTCCTGTAGTACAGTTTGTTTATGGCAGGGTCCACTAGATTGGTTTCCTTAATTAGGAGTATAGCGTTTCAGTTCTGTTCAGGATAGCACAATCCATGCACTCATGTAAGTGCTTATAGAGTGCATTTGTGTAGGATTCAGCAGTTGTAACAGTATTGTCCATCTGCATGAGTGTCATGATGTTCACCACATCTGTCTTAAGAAGCATGAAGTTGGCTTTGTAGACATATTATACTGTGGTTCCCTTAATGGGGGGTGGGGTGGGATGTGGATATCAACGGTGATCAGCTCATGGTTTGATCGGACCAATGAGGAGCTGACTTCAGGTGTTGAACACCGGTCACTCATGTTGGTAATGCCTAGGTCTGGGATATTGTTGCCCCTGGTGGGTGTGTGGATATGTTGATCCAGGGCATTGGTGTTTATGAATTCCAGAAAGCATTGAGATAATGAGTTGGTACACGAGTTGTTTTCTCAGTTAATGGTGGGGTAGATTCAGTGAGACTATGTGATGAGTGTGGTGTGGTGCGAATGTTTACCTTCTCCACATGACTGTCAGGGTCAGGCTTGGTTGGAGAGAGCTTTACCTCCAGTTTGGCTAGATAAGTGCACCTTTCACAGGTTGCAGTGTTTGGTGGTAGGCGGAAAAGGTTGTCTGTCTACATTGCCTCAAGAAGTCCAGATTCATCAGATAGACAGGAGAGAACACTGGCAGCTGACCCTTGGACATGCCTGAATATAAAACCAATTTCCCCTAGATAAGTGAGGAAAGTGAATACAAGAGCTATTGTACTCTAAGCAAGTGAGAACGGTATGTACAAAACCTGTTTACCTCTAGGTAATGAGGAAGATTGAGTGCTATAGTAATTAGTAGCTTACTTAGTGCTTACAAGTTCTGAACAAGTGCTGAGCATGAATAAGCAATCCAGATAGGGTCTTGGATAACATAAACACACTGCCCCCCAACAGGTACACAATCATATATCCATGTACACCACAGGGCCCCTGTACCCACAAGTATGCAGGTACAAGCACACTCAGGCTGCATGGGACCTGTCCACATCACAAGTTGTATCATACACATATGGCAAAACAAGATGCTCTCCACGTACACATCATGTAAAACATAGCTCCATGTCAGGCTGTGTACACACCGAATGGTGCACACCAACAGGTATCACAACCCACAAAGCGGGAGACACCACTGATAATGGGAAGTACTGCACTACTACCCTGCTGAGTCTGGTCTGAAAGGCCATGAACCTTGATCAAATAATTGATGTCAGCAGTACAGATGTAGATGACAGTAAGGTTGATTTCACACTGCATATCATAACCTTGCCAGGTCATAGGACATCATCACCCATACTGTGTTTCACCTACACTCGGTATACTAGATGTTCATTCCTATGTCACAGGAGTGTTTTGCAACAGGACTGCTGGCAGAACCAACACTACAGAAGGTGTCTGAATAATACATGCTCATCACACAAGTGGCAGCTACAGTAAGACAGGGTTAATTAATTGTATTCCCCCTCATTGTTGTCCATACCTCACAGACAAACAGAAGGCATCTGCCTATTGAAATATGTGAATGACTATGACCTAAGAGCAATAGTTGACTCAAGAGTGTTGTGGACAACATACAGAAGGGACTTTGTGGGTGAGGTGTGTGTGACATATGGCCACAATCTGACAAATACATATTGCATTGTCACCCCTTTGTTAATAACCCTGTACCCATGAACTACCACTTAGGCAGCAGTCAACATAATGGACACTTGTGTGTAAGGGATGCAGCTGGGCAGTTGTCTTTCCTGTGATAGCTACATCACTACACCTGTCAGGTAGTCATATGTGGCAACCCTAATAATAACAGGGTGCCATCCATGAATATAGAGATTATTGTCCAGCCATACACAACACTCAAGTGACCCATATCAGATCACATATTTCCTTTAAGGGGTATTGGCCATGTGCAGATGGCCTACACCAGCCTTCCCATTCCCCATCTCCACTATGTAGCATGATGCATACCCTGAATAAATCCATGTCCAACCCAGTGATGTTGGACATACTACATGTACACATCCTGATCTCAAACACATACTTCATGGACATCCACCTTCCACATGCTGGACAGTTCCTTGTCCCATACACTTTACATAGTCCTGCCATACTATGCATTCCTGTCCATCAAAGCTGCACATTGCTCCCCTCTCAGACATGGTGTGATGACCGCATGGTAAATGTATCATTAACCCTGTGGATCAGTAATGTGGCACTGCTCCACCAGGCCCCAGAGACCCACCTGTCGGCAAATTCCAGGTAACCTTTCATCCTAGATTCATACATGGCCCATGGCATATAGCCTACTAGTTGACTCTGACTATACATGCTATAGTTGATATCCATCCCTGCAGATAGCATCTGGCTAGCCAGTGTCCCATGTGCATCACATGTGCAACACAGGTGATACATGGCAGGATGTTAAATTGCTGTACAATGCTGTGTAGATGTATATGGCAGAACACATGCATGTAAAACCTTATGTGAGCAAGTCTGCAGGATCACAGGTCATGTCTGTTAAGGCAGTGTAAGTTTTTATATGTGACATACACACAACATCCAGGTCAACTGCATTAATGTGGATACATCCAGCCATGTGCTGATAGGTAGGGACACCAGTACAGGCAAACAGACATGCCCAAATCAAGACAGCATCCACACGGAGTATGAGCAATGTAATCAGGTGACACACACACATATATGATGATAATATCCACTCACCATTGAGTGTCACGTGTGTGACACAAACACGTCAGTGTCATGTAGATTTGCAAAAACAACTATTTAAATGTAATAAATGCAATACACATGTATGTTCAGCTGTAGCTCTGTATGACTCTGTGAGTTACTGTAACCTGTCTCCATCATTATGTCTTCCAAGTATGCTGCGTGCAAGGCTACCCCCTTTTACCTGCATGGAGGATGAGGCCCTCATCCCATACCTACTTGACAATCATGATATCCTGTTCAGCTATCTGTGCCACAGGATGCACCGCAGTGGGATGCCCTGTGGATGGAACTTCGCAGGAGGGTTAATGATATGGATGGCCACAACCACACATACTAGCAGGTGCTCAGACACTGTACAGACCTCATAAGATGGGCGAAACAGCATGCAAATGCAATCACCAGGGAACAAGGTGCAACAGGTGGTGGACCACCAACCCAGCCCGCACCAAGGAACTACTGGCCAATCTGGGGACACCTGCAGAACCACATCCACAAGCCTTAGCTGCTATTGTGGAGGTGGGTGTCTCTCAACCACTGAGCCTGGAGTTGCCTGGTAAGTCAGTACTGTACCTATAACAACTATATTCCATATAGTTGCATGTGTCACTGTACAATATGTAATGTAACATCCTATGCAAGGCATGTATACACACATGCCGCATACTATAGTATGCTACTCTGTGTATGCACACATGTGCATACACCTTAGTATAGTCTAATGTACTTGTGTATGTGTTAACATGCACATTGCACCCTGTAACCATCATACAGGTGTGGATAATGCTCATACTGCTGTATTACTCCTATTTAGGTACCTCTAGCATTCCACTGTGACAGAAGCCCATTGCAGGTGAGACTGCTATTATTTATCAGGCATCGTAATGCACAGATATATCTGCCATGTGGCCATTTACAACATGTACACATAATGTATGGTCCTGTCACAATATACAGGTAGGACCTGCAATGCATCACAATGCCTAATCATGTGCAACACTTGCAAACTATGTGAATCACTTCACCGACATGAATCCTCACAAACTGTCATTGCCAGATGTGTGGACAGCTGTGCATACCATGGCGGAGGTGCTGTTCATTGTAGGGACATGTACTACAGATCAGAACTACACATGTAGGGAATACAAACAGTACTACACAGTGGGCTTGAGTATGGCCAGCCCACAGGATTCACTGGTGTGGATCATAGCCCTGCTATGAATGTCACACAATGTGATGTGCTATCTTGACATGTCGATGACATCTAGTGGCCTGGCTGCAACACTGCCTAACTAACCTGAAAACATATCCCACATACCACCCTTTGTCTGCATAACCCTGTTGTCAGTGGAATGGTTATATTGTAGATGTGGAACACTAGACATCCTATAGGCCTGTGCACATCTTGTGTAGGTGTGACATCAATCCACCACATAAGATGTGTTGAACATATTGAGGGTGTCACAACATGACAGCAGTCACCTGTACAGTATCCACATCAGCCCACAGATACAGTACAGTACATTCCCCTTTCTGGTGTCAGACATCAGTGGCATACTTGCTCCTCATGTGTGTGTGTGTGTGTGTGTGTGTGTGTGTGTGTGTGTGTGTGTGTGTGTGTGTGTGTCTGTGTGTGTGGTACACAGATGTCATGTGAGACATGGTGTACAGACATGTTCGCCATGTCTGGTCATAGTTGACAGGCAGCAGCAAAATGGTTGCAGATGTGCAGGGGTGTCATCCGTATACCCTTCATTGACCTGTGTCACAACTTCCACATCATGGTTTAGTGTGCATACACCTCAGTGAAGTGGGTTACATTTCACAGTATATATGTATTGTATCTGAACACAGTCATGGCTATGAACTGTGTCTGTAACGCACACTGTATAGCAATAGAGATGACCTCATGATTCCCTGCAATGGCCATGCACATCAGCTAAATGTGCAGTATATCTGTAGGGTGGACAAACAAAACTGCATTGGGACACCATCACCCCACTGCATATTTGACAGGACACTATTGTGTTAAACATGTATGCATGTCATTGCATATGTCAGCAGATCACATGTCATACTACATGTGATTGTCAAGGCCATATGCCACAAATCAGGCAGGTGTACAACTGTTAACCTGTGCTGCTCTATATGGTGTAACACAGGGATGTATGCTAACTACTACTATGATTGTGTAACTTGCATGCCATCTGCTATGACACATGCATGCTGTTGTGTGCAACCAAGGATGTATGATAACTACCACTATTATTGTCTGCGCTGCATGCCATCTGACATATCACATGCATGTTGCATGCCTTCTGTGATATCACATGCAGGGATGTATGATAACTACCACTATTATTGTCTGTTCTGCATGCCGTCTGCTGTATCACATGCATGTTGCATGCCTTCTGTCATATCACATGTGTGTGTGTGTGTGTGTGTGTGTGTGTGTGTGTGTGTGTGTGTGTATGTGTGTGTGTATCTATTGTATAGATTGCAATGTACAGTTCTTGTCTGCCCTCACAGGTGATGTAGGTGCGTTGCCCTCCTGCTGTACATCTGATGTTAGTGTCCCCACAGACTCTAGCAGTAATGAGGAACATATGATTGAGGCACAGGCAGAGTTGTCAGGGGCTGAAACTGTGCCATTGGTTGCCATTCCAGCTATATCCCCCTCATCCCTGAACACAGATCCCATGCCTGCACATACCCCATCACTACTGGCCATAGAGGAAGGACAGTTGGCTCATGGTAGCTTGGAACAGGAAAGTGTGGGGGCAATGGAAGGTGTGCCTGCACACCATGGTGTCAGCCAACTGACTGGTAGTGCCCCATACAGGAATGTGGCCAGTGCTGCTCATAGGAAGACCTCTGGCCAACATTTTCCTGCAAGACAGAGCGCAGCAGCTGGTGTCATCAGATGCATGTTTCAAGCTGTAATGGAGGCACAGGCACGTACTGAACACAACAGAGAAGATCAGAGGCTTCAGAGGGCTGCTGTCCATTCTTTACACAACAACATCCAGGCAATGGTAAATGCTCAACAGCAGATTGCTGAAGCTTTGGATAGATGGTTGGGTGATATGGTTGGAGTCCTTGACCGTGGCATGACAATCCGCGAGTGTAAGCTGTCTGTGTTGGAATATCTGGTAGGAGTGAGGCGTCGGGCACATGGACGTAGGCCTGCTATATCACCTGTTTCAGGTCTATGTGTACGAGCTACCTCACATGTCCGTTCCCATAGTGGTGGTAGCAGCAGTGCATCTGGTGCTTTGCTGTCCACACCATGACATAGTAGGCTACGTGCACGTGGCCTGCGACAGTCCCAACAGGGACACGGTTCCAGTGGACAAGTGACATCAGACTGTACCCAATCTACACCTCTGCCTGGTAGTGCCCGTGCAACCCCTGGCAGGCACAGGTCACATGTCCGTGGCCGGACACTGTGAACTGTAAAACCTGGCCTGTACAGTCTGCAGCTGTCAATAATACCCCTATGTAGGCCAGACACATGGCAGAACTGTGTGCATACATACACGCACACACTGGAAACATATGTAGGGCACTGCAACACACACATCCATAACATTCACACACGCCCAGTTAAATCAAAGGCCCTAACCCGCACACATGATGTCATCCAATGGTGCAGCCTAGGCCTCTGGCAAACATTATCACCCTGAGCATATGATGATGCCTGTGCTGCATCCCTGACATCCACACCATTGATGCAGGGACATGCTCATATGGTCTGATGCACAGGGTGAACAGACTAGGAAGATAAGTGTAGTTTACATTTCTTGAGTACTGTTGACAGGCAGCAGACATACCATGTACTATAGGTATACAATGCATTTCGTACTGTTAACAGTTTGTGTCTTGTGTAACAACAGTAACTGCATGTTGGTCATAATGTTCTGCTGTCCTCCTTCAGGTCTGATTGCACGTGCCAGTGGATGTCAGTGTCTGCAGTTAGTGTCCCATATGACAATGTGGACTACTTACAGGTATGTATGAATATACCAGCATGCACCGTGTAGCTGCAACATAATAGTGAGAATGTCCCACATTCCAAACACGTCTACTGATCCAAGAGTGTGATAGCTGTGTCTTAAGCTACTGTGGCTACAGACATGACATCCATAAAGGGTGACATCACAGGTACAGTTACATGGAGTGGTGAGGTAAGAGAGCAGTCTAGCTAATTACAAGGGTAGAGGCCAGTGGGAAGTGTGATGCCTCATTGGGAATCAGTAATACACGTTCCCATGACAGGATGCCAACACACAACTGCACCCACACACTCAGGTATTGACACACATGTATTCATTGACACAGTAACACACCCACACACTCACAGATTCACCAACACAGTAACACAAACTCACACACAGTTGCTACTGGTGAGGTTAGGACCCTTGTCTATGTACAAATCATCATTACAGTACTGTGCACCTACATGATGTGCTACAGAGAATACACATGTACAGGTAGTCAGTATGGCCTAAGATTGTGGACATCAACTCAGATGGTAGAATGCATTGCCTGGATGGGGGGAGAGGTCTTATCAGTTCAGTATGGTAACATACATCCTCACTCCAGTGACCAGACAGCCCTACATACACACACACATATACACACACTTTGGCATTCAGTACTGAATACACCTATGTCACGCCCATACAAATACCTCACATGTGTGAGATACACGCCCCTGCCTATGTCCTGCTTTCTACATTGCAGTCTGTACAGATGTGTACACTAGTGTACAGGAGAGTGAGTAACAATTGAGATGTATTCCCCACCATACCTGACATATATGGACATACACGCAACCACACGTGCCAGTACTGTGAATCAAAGACCTGTCTAGCTCATGATATGTATGACAGACTTACAGCAGTATTGCATGCATTACAAACTGTACTGATGTTTCCTTTGGCAACAGTGCTGATAAATGCACATGGGACATCTTAACTGTTAACAGGTGTCAAGTGATTTACCTTTGCTGTCACCCTGACCGCTGTCTATGTTTTGTATGTCCTTCAATTAAAGAAACCATTGCTTACCGGTTACACAGGTTATTGTAGGACCACTTGTGACACACCTGTGAGCTGTCCTCAGCAAACATCCATCTGCAAAGATGCCCCACCACTTAATTATTTCCACACATCTGTCTATACCTGAGGTACATCTTTCCATACATTCAGCATATCACCATATACAGTTGGCAATGTTGAGGCTGCATTGCAACTGCATGATGTACTAGGATACACGTCACCTGCATACATCAGCAACTGCACACGCATGTTATCTGAATGCACAACACTACATGTACATGTGTGTAGGTCCAACAATCCTGTCATTTGGGCATGTTTGCAGGCATTGCAATTGGTGGACATGTGCAATGACATACATGACACATGGACTGTTGTATGATATGATAGGTGTAATGGGTGACCGGTACAGAGTGAATGTTACCTCTGTCAACATTGATATCACACCTTATGTACTGTTAGCATTCAGCAGCCATGGACCTACATTCCATATGCATGTGTGTAATGGCTGTAGCCACCTGTTTGCACAAAGGACAACAACAGCTATGCTATTTACATGTATGTTGTGTGTGTGTGTGTGTGTGTGTGTGTGTGTGTGTGTGTGTGTGTGTGTGTGTGTGTGTGTGGCATGTACATACTCAGGGCAGGTACATGCATGTCATATCCATACATGAGGTTGTGTACTGGTGTACAGCAACAGTCATCTCCTAATGCTTGAAAGTACCGAGGGCCCCTGGTATGTGTATAGCTGACCTAGTTACAGACAGTGGTATAATTTTCATTGCAAAACACATGATGCAACTGTGTCAGTACATGGGTACTCTCTACAGTTGATGTAGAGCTTGGTACAGTCCACTGGTCAAGGGTTACATGGTGGTGTACTGTTATATGTCCTACAACATGTATGGATGAGTGTTTGTGGACCAAGGGTATGGTGGTGTCTGAGGTTTACATCCTAGAATGCAGCATGTGACACTGTGTCCTGTACATGACTCATCTGTGATGCCTTTCATAGGGGTACCGGTCAGTACATATGAGTGGCCTTTATGTATGTGGGGACACTACCACTTGGAGCGGTCCGTACCTGTGTTATGGCCCACATGTCTGGTTCTGAGGTATATGGTGGTAGTGCTATTGTGCACTCCAGAGCCATCAGCCAGGTGTTCCTCACTGCACAGATATCAGTACTCCCCATTGTTGGATCTACAGTGACCAGCTGTGATTATGGACGCTACACATCTAGCACTGGTTAGCATAAGAAAACAATGCAGTTGTCCTGTAGGTGTCAGGGTGTTATCCTGTGTTTAGGACATTTGCCCTGGAATGGCACTGTATGGGCAGATGCAACTTGGGTATTATCCCCACACCCTTGAATCATGGATGCATGTGATATGTGTCAAAGGCCTGTCTACTGTCAGCCATGTCATCCCAGAATGACAAACACTGGACAACCTAATACTTACAGCAGGACATTGGCTCACTGTATTGTTCAAGCAGTTGCCACCTCTAGCAAGGCTCATTGTGTTGGTCAAGCTGTTTCCCCTCCTAGCAAGACATCACTGCGAGTGGTGATATTGTGCTTGGTATAGGATGGTACATCTAAGATGATGGACAGCAGCAGACATTGTGTAAAAGACCAGTGTCAAATATATGTAGAGCAGCGTTCCTACTAACAATGACAACTACTAACACCAGAGCCCATTACAATGTGTTCTTTACATCTACCTGTAATAGCATGGCCACTGCAGCCTTCCGTGTTTAGAATCAGAGTGCATCCCAGTCAGACCTGTGCTACTTAAGTGTATGAGCATGCCCAGTATAACCTTGTGTAGATGGACACATAGTGCATTACAAACAGCCCTGTGCTACTATGTGTGTGAACATGCCCAGTGACACCTTGTGTTGGTTATGTGCCTTTGTGTATGGGCATGGCCATTGCAACCCTGTATAGTGGTAGTAGTCATCCATTCCACAGATGGACATACTCCAGGTCAGGATGGATTCCTACTTTAAACACACAGGTTCACAGGTATGTACATCTTAACTGCCAGCATCCCTGTTGATGTCCGCATTCCTAGAAGGCCATAATGACAGCCTTGAAAAGTCTGTGTGGTGCGACTTGCTAGTATGTAGTATTGAAATAGTGATCTGTCAACAGGCAGGTGTTCCATTCCCACCACTGGCATGTGTGGTTTTGTCGGTCCCCATTTGTCAGAGGACTGTAAATTGCTTTTAGACTACTCACACTACATACAATTCGTATACCTACCTTTGGCAGGGCTGATGATGACACCCTCCTACAAATACACCTCTGGGAGTGCTGTGCCCCAGTAATCTTTGTAGCACGTTCTGTAACTGCATAATGCTGTAGTGTAATAAAGTAGTTAGGTTGGTGTTCTAGTCCCACACTTGCCGTGTGTGTGTGTGTCCATATGTTTGAGGACTGAGTAATGCTTTTAGACTGCTCATACTCCTTACATTTCTTATACCCACCTTTGTCAAGGCTGATGATGTCACCCACCTACAAATACATCTCTGGGAGTGCTGCGTCCCAGTAATCTCAGTAGCACATTCTGTAACTGCGTAATGCTGTAGTGTAACAAAGTAATTAGGTCAGTGTTCTAATCCTACACTTGCTGTGTGTGTGTGTGTGTCCAATCTGCCTGAGGACTGAGTAATGCTTTTATACTGCTCACACTCCATACATTTCTTATACCCACCTTTGGCAAGGCTGATGATGTCACCCACGTACAAATATACCTCTGGGAGTGCTGTGTCCCAGTAATCTCGGAAGTGCATTCTGTAACTGCGTAATGCTGTAGTGTAGTAAAGTAGTTAGGTCGGTGTTCTAATCCCAGACTTGCCATGTGTGCGTGTTTATCCCTGTCTGCCTAAGGACTGAGTAATGCTTTTAGACTGCGCACACTCCATACAATTCTTATACTCACCTTTGGCAAGGCTGATGATGTCACCCATCTACAAATACACCTCTGGGAGTACTGTGTCCCAGTAATCTCAGTAGTGCATTCTGTAACTGTGTAATACTGTAGTGTAATAATGTAGTTAGGTCACTGTTCTAATCCCAGACATGCCAAGTGTGTGTGTGTATGTCAGCCTGCCTGCATGAGCCAAGTACAGTGCTTTGTAGTATTTGCCCTAGCGTGCGCCCCAAATGCGTATTGCTGCAGTGTGATACAGTAGGGGTTTGTATACAGCAAGTGTGTGTTTGTCTGTCGGAGCCTGTGTATAGGAGGCTGTGATTGTCTTACCATTGGACATGTTTGGGAGTGGATTTTGTAGTTTTCCTAAATGGTATCCGTCTTATGACACATTGGCCACCTCAAGAGGAGTACAGTTGTCAGTCAGCCACGGGACTGTGTTGGCAAGCCATACCCATACATTTGGCAAAAGGCCTGGTGAACAAAGTATGCAGCCCTACTAGTACCCGGTATATGTCCTGCACCCATGTACCATGCACAAACAAAGTTGCCTAGGATATCCCGCTATGTTGCTAGTACCATGCACATTGATGACAGATAGTAGGCATGGTGTGATTGCAGTGGCCTGCAGAGGGCATGGCACCCTGTACAGCGGTACAATAGGCACATATATGTGGACATTGTGCCTTCACTATGTTCCACACTGAATTCCTGCAACATATGTGGTGCCATCAAATGTGATCCACAGAGGCCAGACAGTGCTGTACACATGTGCCCTGTATGGACCCATGCCACTGACACCACAGAATACCTGTATCATACTATCCATGCAGGTGCAGGGTCGACCTGCTCACTTATAAGCAGGTTTCGCCACACCAGGCCAGTATTGGCATATTGGGGGATAACAGGCTGTGTACACATGTCTGCCAAACCAGGTACACCTGTATATGTCACTGTACATTATTGTGGGACATGCACATCCCAGGCAATATCCATGTGAAGGACTATCAAACACAGACATGGCATGCATTGCAAAGCTATGGCCATACACACTGTTAACCAGGATGTCAGGCCAGATAATGCAGTACCCATCTGTGTGGGACATTGCAGACACTACACCCCTGCACTGCACACCATTGTCAAGTGACCCGATGCCATGGATTACACCTCACCCAGCCTTTTTCAGTCATCTTGCACAGCCAACCACTACACACCTATGAAGCAATGCATACCTGCATGCCAGTACTGGCACCCTGTGTCTGCATGTGGGTTGTGATGCTCCCAACCACAGTCACTCCCAGTATAACCCTCATTGGCATACCAGCAGATGTCAAGCACTTTTACATGTCCTAGTCCATAGAACCTCCAGATATCCCCTGTGGTGCATGTGGTCCTGTGCATTACTGCAGTATGGCAAACTAAGTAGTTACATTGTGCATTTGTGGCCCTGGCAAAAATGTCAATGCACATCCATTAGAGAGTGTGGTTGTGGTGACAATGGCATCCATTCACATGGACAGCCATGTGTGCCACACCTAATGTATGTCTACTATATCTCTGTTGCAGATGTCACTCACCTACACACATATATGTTCATACAGCACAGCAACATGTCGCCTTTGTGGCACATGTAGTAACGTCATGCACATGTAATAGTAATGAGTAGTCAGGGGTTTGACCCCTGTACTTTTTGGCATGTGGCAGATGATGCTTATGGTTAAGTCTCCAAGCCCTTCCCTGGTGTACTTTGTCTGTCCCACCCATACACTCTCTGGTGGATATGAAGGAGTACACCTGCACAGCAGCAGCATGTGTATTGTAAGTGATGGTCATGGTCAGGTGATGGCCTCTGCACCTATTGCAGTCCTCCTCTAGCTGATTGCATGTGGTACAGCTGTGATGGTTTTCCATAGCCATCCGCATGATAAACACAGTACACTATCTAGGGAAACATGTTGTTTTTTGGCCGTGACAGTCACTGTGAGGGGTACCTGGATGTGGTGTTCTGACATGGCATCACAGATGATATCTGGATGTACCTCAATAATTTTCCACAGTGGGAAATAGCCTAAAGACAGGAGGGTGATGTGCCGCACATGACTACAGCATGTAAGCGTAGCTATGCTGCATTGAGACTACTGCCTGTTTTACATGCGTGTGGTAATGGCTATTCTGCATGTTATAATACAGACATGACAGTACTCTGTTCATGAGGGACCCCTATCTGTAGGGTCATCTGTGAACTGTCAGTGTGTGCAACCATTTGTTTCCTGTGTTACACAACGAACACACATATGTGCACAGCAGAAGCATGGTTTGAGGATTGCAGACAGTACATAATGATACAGATGTGTTACTGCCATGCCATCCCTGACTGTACATGTGTCACATGAGACAGTGGTATGACAGACACTTTGTGGGGTTCCCAGTGACAAGCCAATAATGGGCAACTGTTCATAGCTGCGGTCACACGTCTACTACACATTGTACAGATGGCATGCAGTATATATGCATGTGTTGTGCTCCCTCTGCAAATGTATACCATCTGTTGTGTTGGGTTGCTGGTGATATCTATGCATACTGTCGTAGGTAATCCTGTATGCTGTTGTCCATCACTAAGCCATATGTGGGTTTAAAACGTAACACCATAGGCTGAATGGGTTGGGAGGTCACGGCAGAGCCTACTGTCCCACTTCGGCTGACCATGGCACTGGGCACTAGCACATCTGGGGCCCAGCCATAGACATCAACCTCTGTTGGTTCTGCACCACCTTCTAGTGGTACCACCACTGAGGAGGGAGCATGTCCCCCCATGGGAGCGAGACCAGACAGGTACATGTCTGCTGTCGTGCGGTCCCGAACGTGTTGCATCGGTGGCTTCCTAAGGGCTTCCGAAGCCAGATACGCCAGCTCAAGGGCGGAGTGTCACATTTACAGGGTGATGCTGCCCCTCCTGGACAGCCCCCAGCACTGTCTCCTTTGCAGCTGCGTAGCTGCAGTGGCAGTTGCCCATGGCTGGGGACCTCCATCTCACTGTTCCCATGGGCTTGTGAATGCCGAACACCCATCCCCGTCCATGGTGTATCCCCTCCACATGTGTCATATACCAACCCTTTATGCTGTCTTTTCTGTGATCCTACCTATCCTCCATGGCCATACCTACACTCCTTCCCCAACATCTGACCCTCACCTACGGAAACATAAGGCCAACCGGCTCCTAGGACAACATCTGCCCTTATACATAGCTGTCCATTACACACACATGCTCACTGGACACATGAAACCCTTGTAATATGCATCACAACATACTCCTGTTATCCTCATCCCTGTCCCTGAGGCGCACGATCCTGGTATGCACATCACTTCTACATGGTCCAGGTAAAAGTGAGGAGGACAACCCCATTGTACACACAACACTACGGGTCCCTCTATGGTTACCCTATTTACATTTATGATGATGATGATGTTGCACACAGCACCTTGCAAGAGTATTGTTCACACTTAATGATTGGACAGGTACTGTTGTGTTAATGTACATTACATGCACATAGTGATGTATATGGCCAATGTACAACTATTTGCGTGTATGACTGACGCATGTCTGTCTGAGGGAGTCGTGAAATCACATAGAGCAACACTACTACATAATACAGGCATCACTGGTGTTTCCCGTTTCATTCGTTTGTAATGATTTGTTGCCACATGGTATGTTCCTGATCTCTATATATGTATGTACCTATATGCTGGACATAAACACTCACATATACATCTACATGATGGGATACATTCCTATACTGTTGAATGATTGCGCTGTATGATATGATTGCGGTACTGTCTGTTGTTTGTATATCTTCCATGGCGTATTGGTAATACACATTAGCTGTGTGCACAGGGTCCTGGTTCTGACCCTTGCAAAGGACATTTATTTGGTTGCAGGGCAGAACAAGCCCATTGGATACAGAGGGAGTAAGGCACATTAAAGCAGTTAGGAGTGGGTGCGCATGGGTTTGCGCAGTGTTAAGCACTGCTGACCTCTGGTTACAGCCTCTTACACTCAGTTAGCCTCTACATTGCTTTACCAGTGCATTACTCTCATACTGGTAGCCAAACATGCTTACACCCACTCGCTCCCGCACTTGCAGGTGCACCGACAATGGTGCTTGCATCTGTCACTCACACCCCTGGGCAGGAGCGAGGACCACAGTATTACCTTGTGATGCCTATTACATTGGACTACATAACTACTGTATCAGGAATGGCTGCCTATTAGGCGACGGCATGGCGTTGGACTGTATGGAATCAGCGGCCTGTCTGATGAATCAATCATATTATTTGTGTGTTCCTCATACAATCTGCTCCCACCTTGTGATGCCTATCACATTGGACTACATGACTACAGTCATAGCCGGACTTAGGCATAGGCCAACTAGGCAATCGCCTAGGGCGCCGCTTTAGTAGGGGCGCTTTCCAGTATTTATTTGGTGTAGGTAGACCAGGATGAGGGCACTGAGTGGTGTGGTGTGGGGTGCCGTGGTGCCCTTTTGCCAGGGCATCAGTTGACCTAAAGCCACTCCTAACTACAGTATCGGGAATGGCTGCCCATTAGTCAATGGCATGGCATTCGACTGTACGGAATCAGTGACCTGTCCAGTGAATTAAACATATTAATTGTGTGTTCCTCATACAATCTGCTCCCACCTTGTGATACTTATTACATCGGAATACATGACTACAGTATCGGGAATGACTCCCCATTAGGTGATGGCATGGCGTTCGACTGTACGGAATCAGCGGCCTGTCCAGTGAATTAATCATATTATTTGTGTGTTCCTCATACAATCTGCTCCCGTCTGGCTGATACATGTAAACCGAGACTATTCAATACAGACAAGTATTTGGGTTGTGGGAGCCACATCCATCGGCCGAGTCATGCTACCGCATACCTATTATAGGTTTGCCACCCTTTCAATTGGCCAAGGTGAGACTTTAGGGTTACCACCTGTCCCACTTTGTGAGGGACAGTCCCTCTTTAGGCAGTTGTGTCCTGCAAAAATAATCAAGACATAGCAAATGTCCTGATTACAGGACATTATTATATTCTATGTTTCATTAATAGTTGCATAAAACAGTTAATTTACATATGAAACTTCTATATGTTATGTGAAGTAGCATAAGCAAATCAAATGTTACTAGATTAAGCTTTTATTTGTGCAAATAAGTATAATTCTGTACTATGCATGGCTGTAGGTATGTTTTGTCCTGGAAAGTCTGACATTTCTACAGAACATGTCCCACTTTGGCCATTTGGAAAGGTGACAACCCTATAGGACCTGTATGTAGAGACATCAGACTTTGCGGGGCAACACATACCCACAGCCAGTAGAAAGGATAGTACTTCACTGTTTTGCCTAAATAAAAGGTTATTCTTCTAGAATTATAGTTGCTTATACTGTTTCTTATAACATTTAGGTGTTTCAGGTACAAAATAATTGTTTTATGCGACTACTACAGTCAATATAGGAAATCATTGCCCTAAATCACAGGACATTTGCCATAATTACATTTATTTTGCAGGACACAACTGCCCATAGGGGAGCGTTCCTCGCAAAGATGGACAGGTGGTAACCCCAACCCTATTATTCTATCATCTTTCTAAGATAGTCGGCAGAACATGTGCTTTCTCTCACTAGCAGACCTCTCATACGAATGGGGAAGAATGAACACTGAATCAGGGACACTGCATAACAACCTCAGGGACACATTTAGAAGGTAGGTGCTATTAACCTGACACATTGACGGACCCAGGGCACATATGTATTCATACACATTGTCTGAGGTACATGCTGTTGAGGACTATTACATGTTGTCATTATTCATTACGTGTATCCCGCCACCTTTCCTCCTAATATCACAAGTTCTAGGAGGGTTTAGTTGGGACTGTGTTAGATTCTGATTTGTAATCACGAACGTCCCTGGTAATCGGGGACAGTTCAATGATATGGTCTCTATGTGTTCCCGCAATGGTTTACGGACTGTCCAGTAGATGTGCTCTTAAGGTTTGGGAGGTATGGGCATCTGCTATACTCACATTGGAATACTACTTACATCCACGGGGCGGTCCTAATACGTGTCTGCCAGCCAACACCTGCACGCCAAGGCCCATAATCGCATACCCATAGTTCCTCTACCTGCCACTACTCTACATCACTCATCCTTTCTATGGGCACAGGTGGGCGCAGGTGGGATATTAATACACCCCTACACACTGCTCACTCTCCCCGTGTCGGGACACATGTCAGACATTGTGTCAACCCATGTGTTAACAGGCTTGCACAACTTAATGTTCTGTGTACAGCTACATCCTGGTTGCAGCAATTTTTACTGGCATTGCCTGGAAGCACAACATTTTTGGTGTCCCATAAGGGACGTCGCTGTCCATGTTTAAAGTGTAGACCTTGTAGATCTCTACCACTGGTAGTTTCTTGCCAGTGGTCTGGGAAGCAGTGTTTATTGCGTGTCTGTACTTCTCACCGGCCTAGCTGGGGGGGTGGGAGGAAGATGTTTGTTGATTGGACCTCCCACCAACATATGCCCGGTCTGAACATATGTTACCCATAACTGCTGTAACATAACCTAGGTATATACATGTGCATATTTATTGTAACATATATATATATATATATATATATATATATATATTTACGTTAATATATACAGATATATCTGCATATGTATTTATACATGTATATTCATATCTTGCTGTATATATATATATATATATATATATATATATATATATATATATATATTTATATATATATATATATATATATATATATATATATATATATATATATATATACATATCTGTGTGTCAATACATTCCCCGCTCATACGCACATACACATGTGGAATGGTGATTATATATGCTTCACCAGCATACTAGTGCCTTATTCATTATAACACCGACACTTCACTCCAGTTATCTTGTAATCAGTATTTAGCACGTTATATAGTGGACAGATGTCGCAATATGTTCATGTACGGATTACAGATGGTAATTGGAATGAGATGCAGTGTGATATGACCCATCCCTCTTCTGCACAGCCTATTATTTCATCTACTGTTGATGTTTGTATGTGCACATTCCTATTATTTATGTCAACAAATGGAATGCATGTGTTACAGAAATTGTACTTCAACATATTGTTGTCTGCATGTGTGTATGCATATATACCTATTACGAACTAGCTGACCTCCATGGGGTGGTCCATTAGAACTGGCCCATCCAACCCTGGCATGCCTGGATCCATAATTGCATAGCCATAGTTCCTCCACCCCACCTGTGTTGAATTTACACGTGTAACATCCATTATCCACTTGTTATCGCAGCCATGGCACACCTTTACACATTGCCCTCTCCAGAGCATTTGGGACCCTACACACATTTTGTTCTGCCTCATGTATTCACAGAGTCACCCGCCATGTATATTTGGACATACGTGCGTTTCCTGGGGTTATGGAATACAGCCATTTGCAATTTCCAATTTTTGGAGGTCCCAGCATGGGACTACATTCCATCTGTGTGTAAAGTAGACTTAGCAATTCAACAATTTTACTCCCACTGGTAAAACTCTGCCTGTGGTGTGGGTAGCCGTGCTCTGCTCACTCCTGGGAATCTTTTTATGACATACGCTGAAAGCAGTATATAATACCAAAATTGCTCTTGATTCCATTCACATCCCTTGTGTATGCTTTATTGTTACAATGTTCATTCTTCATATATATATATATATATATATATATATATATATATATATATATATATATATATATATATATATATATATATATATATATTTCATGTATGTAGATATATATCTATACATATATATATATATATATAAATGTGTGTGTGTGTGTGTGTGTGTGTGTGTGTGTGTGTGTGTGTGTGTGTGTGAGTATATATATATATATATATATTACATCTGTACATACAAACATACATTTCCTATGCTGGGAGCTGCTTACACCCACTCAGGTGCACTCGCCTATGCTTACTGTGCATTACATATGTTTACTGCCGCTTATTTGTGCTTACTTGTGCCTTATTCATTATGACAGTACCACTTTGATTGAAAGGATCTGGTTAATAGTCCCATGCGATACAAACGTTCACTTTTACATGTTTAAATGTCGGCTTTACAGCAGAGCAACATTCATTCCACAGCAAAAATGATATATGCTATAGTTGAACTTGAATTGTGAATGCCTTTTCGTTAGGCAGGTGCTCTAACCACTACACTATTGCTGCTCTGCTTCATATATATGTATGCCCATGGTTCATAGCTACCCGGACACATGCCTCATCACTTCAGTTACACAGCAGGCATCCATTTTCCTGTTGGGAAAACTGCACTACTACACATGCGCATTCCCTATTCCCTACTGCTCTGGACCAGTGCCGCATGTTGACTCACTCTGAGGATATTCAGATCTCCAAAGCCTATAGTCCTGGCACATACATGTGTTTGATTGTCAGGGTGTTCATGTGGTCATCCGGGTTTAGGTTTGTCCAATTGGGGACCGGGACTGCCCTGTACTTAGTTGAAAGTCAGACTTAGCACGGGGACATTCTTAGTTCCACTTTTAGCATCCTACCTGTGGTTGGGGATGCAGAGGTGTGCTCACCTCTGGCCATCCTGATATATAACAGCACTAAATATTACGGGGGTTTCCCGTGCTGTTTCCCTTCACATTCATTATGACTGCTATATTGTGACCATGTTCATTCTTCATATCTACATATATATATATATATATATATATATATATATATATATACATATATATATATACATATATATATATATATATATATATATATATATATATATATATATATATATATATATATATATCGGTCTGTACATACACATGCATATACATTTGCATGCTTATTTACATTTCCCATACCGTTGAATCACCGCCACTTACCATCGCGCATACACGCTTGCATACCCGTTTACGTGACTAGGTTTGCCCCTTTTCAAATGGCCGATGTGGGGCATTTTTGGAACACACATCAGATTTTACAGGCCGACACATACCCACGGTCAGTACAAAGGTTAGAACTTTACTTATTTGGCTAAATGAAAGCTTATTATTATAGTAGTTTAGTTGCTTATTCTGTTTCTTGTAACATTTAAGTATTTTACATACAGAAATAACTGTTTTATGCAACTGTTACATGAAATATGGGACATAAGTATTTCCTACAATCACATAATATTTGCCATTGTATTATTTTTGGTCAGGACACAACTGCCCAAAAAGGGACTGTCCCTCGCAAAGTGGGACAGGTGGTAACCCTACTTACGTCTGCTTTAAAGTGCCTTAATCACCCTATATCCAACTGCCACTATGCAAATGTGTAAGGTATATATTCCCGATAATGCATGTGGGAAGACATGCATCCCAGGTCGTAGGTTCTGCAGGACCGGCTGGAGGCTGAGCAGTCTTGTGGACACTACTGCTCATACAACTTCTGTCCAGATGTCTACAGGACTGGACATCATGTTGTGACACCAAGTCTAATGTTTAGAACAGATACTTATCCCATGAGGGATATCCAAAAATTGTGGGGACCGATGACCTCGATTCCTTTGCTTTACAAAAATAAGGTAGGGTTATATATGGAAGGGATACATAGTTTGCAATCCTGAGTCTGCCTAGGGTGAGACTGCCTACTAGATATGAGTAGGGGTCACTATGTGCAGATATGGCTGCGTCTAGCTAGCAGCCCGAGTATGGGGGGTTTTGGTGGACATTCAGGAAGGGGGTGGTGGTGTGCTGTGGAGGGGATGATGGGTATTCAGTTATGTATCCAGATGTGTTGGGGTTGGAATGCTCAGTTCAGGCCAGACCATTATGTGGTTATGTGCCGGTAACGTTTCTGTACATGTGTATCGCACATTTTAATGTTCATATGTTTGTGGGATTGTGTTCTACAGTATGGCCTGTCAGGTTGTATTGCAGATTTGAATATTTGTTCTTTGGTTATCTTTCTGATTCACCCACTGCTCCCTCATACAACTCTAGTTCACCTATTGTGCATCCAACCTAGTCTTCCCTTGGCGAATTATTACATTACCCGTCACCCCCCACCCCCATATTCCACAGACACCATCCATCCCTTCTCTGGTTGATGGCCCATGGCACAGTCAACAGAACACATTGTGTACACTACATATCTCTGGTACCAATATGGTTGTGAGGACTACCCTAGCATTTCTGATCATCCACATGCTGTACTTCATGCACATAGGTACATGCAAATACTTATCTTTCATGACATGGTAGGTAGACCTGGGTAATACCCGTTCATCTTTGGGCCACCCTGACAAGGACAACTTGGACCGCGAATGGGAAGATATTGGGTGAATGCTCTGACCATTGGTATGTTTTATGCCTAAATTTATGCCTAAATATAAGCTTATTGTTGTAGCAGTTTAGTTGCTTATTCTGTTTCATTTACTTACTTATTCTGTTTCTTGTAACATTTAGGTATTTTACATATGGAAATAAGTATTGTATGGGACTATTACATAACATATGGGACATAATTATGTCCTACAATCGCAGGACATTTGACATTTATAATGGTTTTAGTATGGGCACAACTGCCTAGAGAGGGACTGTCCCTCACTATGTGGGACAGGTGGTAACCCTAACCATTGGGCTAGATTTAGCAATTGGCGTGCTAACACAATGCTTCACTTCCACTTGGTATAACTATCGACACTACAATGGAATACGGGCACAGGGTTTTAAATGTCATTTGTTCGAGGGACGGGGACTCAGTATTCAGCTACGTGTCTTTGTGTTTACTTTTTATTTTGGTGTTCACAAAACTGTCTTGTATTCTTTGCATACATTTCAGTACCCATGGACACTGACAGGAGTGATTACTGTTAGAGGCAGGCTGTACTAGTCAGCATTTTAGGTTGCGCGTATGCAGCCGACATGTTCACGCCTCCGTGCAGTGCTTGGACCTGCCCCCTGCACTCGCTCACATTTCCTATGCACGTGGCCATTACAGCAGCAAGCCTTCATTAGTATGCATGTGGTGCTGCTGCGCCATCTCTATGCCACACGGTCAGCACAAGGCTAATGCCATCCTTGCGCCAAGCATCATGAATCCCGGTGATTGTCTGTGAAACGCAATGAGGTAATTCTGACAAAAGTGTTCTCTTTCTCTCCACTTAAAAGTCAGACTTCTCCTGTGGCATTTGAGACTAATATCATGCTCTCTAGAGTCTGTAAATAGAACAGTAGGAGGCTCAACATCCAACATGGGTACATTGTGTATGCAAGTGCTGGGGATTACAGTATGTGAGCATGTACCCAATCAACTTCTACTGCGGATAAGCATTTAAAACTGCTAGATGACTCAACCATCCCCTAATCCCACCTTTAACAACCACAACGTCTTTGCAATACAAGGGCATAGTTAGGCATACTGTTTGCCCTCCACTTTGCACAATGTTTTATACATTTCCTGAAGAAGCCATGGCATTTTAGTACATACCATGTCCATAACTGTCTAAATGAATGATTCCAATAACAGTAGATTGAAAAATATATCTATTTCATATTTTTAGAGATAAAGTGATGCAAACATTTGTTAAGAGTATGTATGTGGGGGGCATTTCCATTTTTTCAGATGACAGGAATTCTGTGGGGCAGCAATATAAGCAGACAATTACAAAATTATTTTCTATGCCTATATCCTTGGTGCAACATGCAGATGAGGTCATTCTTACTATGACTGTGAACTGTCATACTTTGAATGTCAGACTTCTCGTGTAGAGCTTACATTTCTTATACTATTTCCTGGAATGTGTAAAAATGATAGGTAGGAGCTTCAAATACAGCAGTGCTTACCTTCCACGTGTGTGTGTGTGTGTGTGTGTGTGTGTGTGTGTGTGTGTGTGTGTGTTTGTGTGTGAATTCCGGATTGGTTTACATACATTTGCATTGGAAACTTTTACAACCCCCAGAAGGCTGTAAAAGTCATTTTTACCAGACATATTTTCTTGACAATATACTGCTATCATCCTTTCATAGATGCTGTATGCCTCATTTGTATTCAGTTTCTCCTGTGCTTCTGGCTGCTGATAATGTGCTGTATAGATGGTGCAAGAGGATAGGTAGGGGGTTCAAGTCCATCACTGCTTAAATAGTGTGACTGTGATTGCTGTCATATACTGCTAGACATTTCACAACCACCTTTATGCACGCTTCTTCTTATAGGATATATTTACAGTAGCACATTGTTATGTTAGCAAATCCTAGCATCCCCAGGGAAAATAACTTTTTGGCCACACAATGATTACATACTGCTACTGTTATATAGTTTATAGTATCTCACAGCTGGAGTGTGACTTCTCATGTATGGTGTGACTTTAATACTGTGCTTTGTACATTGTGTATCTACATATGTAGGATGCTTGAAGTCAGCTGTGAGTGCACCTTTCACCCTCATACTGTGTTTATTACTCTTCAAATACTTACATGTTGCCTAGTTGTACAGTGTCATTGTGAAATTTGACTACTTTTAGCATAAACATCCAGATTATAAAAAATGGCGATGTCATCTATTTAAACATGCCGTGTCCCAGTTGTACATCAACATGTCATGTGATGCTTGTGATTCGTGCACTAATCACTAGCTTGTGATCAAGGGTAGTCCAGCTAATACTTTTCTGTATACATTGTGACAGGTTTATTGTGACTGTACACATTGCTAACACTGTTATCAAAAAAGCCTGCTGTGTACTCATATAGATGAATTATCTAACAAAAAGATTGATAATTTCTCACATAGCAAAACTAGGTTTGCCCCTTTTCAAATGGCCAATGTGGGGCATTTTCAGAACACACATCAGATTTTACAGGCCGACACATACCCACGGTCAGTACAAAGGTTAGAACTTTACTTATTTGGCTAAATGAAAGCTTATTATTATAGTAGTTTAGTTGCTTATTCTGTTTCTTGTAACATTTAAGTATTTTACATACAGAAATAACTGTTTTATGCAACTGTTACATGAAATATGGGACATAAGTATTTCCTACAATCACATAACATTTGCCATTGTATTATTTTTGGTCAGGACACAACTGCCCAAAAAGGGACTGTCCCTCGCAAAGTGGGACAGGTGGTAACCCTACTTACGTCTGCTTTAAAGTGCCTTAATCACCCTATATCCAACTGCCACTATGCAAATGTGTAAGGTATATATTCCCGATAATGCATGTGGGAAGACATGCATCCCAGGTCGTAGGTTCTGCAGGACCGGCTGGAGGCTGAGCAGTCTTGTGGACACTACTGCTCATACAACTTCTGTCCATATGTCTACAGGACTGGACATCATGTTGTGACACCAAGTCTAATGTTTAGAACAGATACTTATCCCATGAGGGATATCCAAAATTTGTGGGGACCGATGACCTCGATTCCTTTGCTTTACAAAAATAAGGTAGGGTTATATATGGAAGGGATACATAGTTTGCAATCCTGAGTCTGCCTAGGGTGAGACTGCCTACTAGATATGAGTAGGGGTCACTATGTGCAGATATGGCTGCGTCTAGCTAGCAGCCCGAGTATGGGGGGGTTTGGTGGACATTCAGGAAGGGGGTGGTGGTGTGCTGTGGAGGGGATGATGGGTATTCAGTTATGTATCCAGATGTGTTGGGGTTGGAATGCTCAGTTCAGGCCAGACCATTATGTGGTTATGTGCCGGTAACGTTTCTGTACATGTGTATCGCACATTTTAATGTTCATATGTTTGTGGGATTGTGTTCTACAGTATGGCCTGTCAGGTTGTATTGCAGATGTGAATATTTGTTCTTTGGTTATCTTTCTGATTCACCCACTGCTCCCTCATACAACTCTAGTTCACCTATTGTGCATCCAACCTAGTCTTCCCTTGGCGAATTATTACATTACCCGTCACCCCCCACCCCCATATTCCACAGACACCATCCATCCCTTCTCTGGTTGATGGCACATGGCACAGTCAACAGAACACATTGTGTACACTACATATCTCTGGTACCAATATGGTTGTGAGGACTACCCTAGCATTTCTGATCATCCACATGCTGTACTTCATGCACATAGGTACATGCAAATACTTATCTTTCATGACATGGTAGGTAGACCTGGGTAATACCCGTTCATCTTTGGGCCACCCTGACAAGGACAACTTGGACCGCGAATGGGAAGATATTGGGTGAATGCTCTGACCATTGGTATGTTTTATGCCTAAATTTATGCCTAAATATAAGCTTATTGTTGTAGCAGTTTAGTTGCTTATTCTGTTTCGTTTACTTACTTATTCTGTTTCTTGTAACATTTAGGTATTTTACATATGGAAATAAGTATTGTATGGGACTATTACATAACATATGGGACATAATTATGTCCTACAATTGCAGGACATTTGACATTTATAATGGTTTTAGTATGGGCACAACTGCCTAGAGAGGGACTGTCCCTCACTATGTGGGACAGGTGGTAACCCTAACCATTGGGCTAGATTTAGCAATTGGCGGCGTGCTAACACAATGCGTTTCACTTCCACTTGGTATAACTATCGACACTACAATGGAATACGGGCACAGGGTTTTAAATGTCATTTGTTCGAGGGACGGGGACTCAGTATTCAGCTACGTGCCTTTGTGTTTACTTTTTATTTTGGTGTTCACAAAACTGTCTTGTATTCTTTGCATACATTTCAGTACCCATGGACACTGACAGGAGTGATTACTGTTAGAGGCAGGCTGTATTAGTCAGCATTTTAGGTTGCGCGTATGCAGCCGACATGTTCACGCCTCCGTGCAGTGCTTGGACCTGCCCCCTGCACTCGCTCACATTTCCTATGCACGTGGCCATTACAGCAGCAAGCCTTCATTAGTATGCATGTGGTGCTGCTGTGCCATCTCTATGCCACACGGTCAGCACAAGGCTAATGCCATCCTTGCGCCAAGCGTCATGAATCCCGGTGATTGTCTATGAAACGCAATGAGGTAATTCTGACAAAAGTGTTCTCTTTCTCTCCACTTAAGAGTCAGACTTCTCCTGTGGCATTTGAGACTAATATCATGCTCTCTAGAGTCTGTAAATAGAACAGTAGGAGGCTCAACATCCAACATGGGTACATTGTGTATGCAAGTGCGGGGGATTACAGTATGTGAGCATGTACCCAATCAACTTCTACTGCGGATAAGCATTTAAAACTGCTAGATGACTCAACCATCCCCTAATCCCACCTTTAACAACCACAACGTCTTTGCAATACAAGGGCATAGTTAGGCATACTGTTTGCCCTCCACTTTGTGCAATGTTTTATACATTTCCTGAAGAAGCCATGGCATTTTAGTACATACCATGTCCATAACTGTCTAAATTAATGCTTCCAATAACAGTAGATTGAAAAATATATCTATTTCATATTTTTAGAGAGAAAGTGATGCAAACATTTGTTAAGAGTACGTATGTGGGGGGCATTTCCATTTTTTCAGATGACAGGAAGTCTGTGGGGCAGCAATATAAGCAGACAATTACAAAATTATTTTCTATGCCTATATCCTTGGTGCAACATGCAGATGAGGTCATTCTTACTATGACTGTGAACTGTCATACTTTGAATGTCAGACTTCTCGTGTAGAGCTTACATTTCTTATACTATTTCCTGGAATGTGTAAAAATGATAGGTAGGAGCTTCAAATACAGCAGTGCTTACCTTCCACGTGTGTGTGTGTGTGTGTGTGTGTGTGTGTGTGTGTGTGTGTGTGTGTGTGTGTATGTGTGTGTTTGTGTGTGAATTCCAGATTGGTTTACATACATTTGCATTGGAAACTTTTACAACCCCCAGAAGGCTGTAAAAGTCATTTTTACCAGACATATTTTCTTGACAATATACTGCTATTATCCTTTCATAGATGCTGTATGCCTCATTTGTATTCAGTTTCTCCTGTGCTTCTGGCTGCTGATAATGTGCTGTATAGATGGTGCAAGAGGATAGGTAGGGGGTTCAAGTCCATCACTGCTTAAATAGTGTGACTGTGATTGCTGTCATATACTGCTAGACATTTCACAACCACCTTTATGCATGCTTCTTCTTATAGGATATATTTACAGTAGCACATTGTTATGTTAGCAAATCCTAGCATCCCCAGGGAAAATAACTTTTTGGCCACACAATGATTACATACTGCTACTGTTATATAGTTTATAGTATCTCACAGCTGGAGTGTGACTTCTCATGTATGGTGTGACTTTAATACTGTGCTTTGTACATTGTGTATCTACATATGTAGGATGCTTGAAGTCAGCTGTGAGTGCACCTTTCACCCTCATACTGTGTTTATTACTCTTCAAATACTTACATGTTGCCTAGTTGTACAGTGTCATTGTGAAATTTGACTACTTTTAGCATAAACATCCAGATTATAAAAAATGGCGATGTCATCTATTTAAACATGCCGTGTCCCAGTTGTACATCAACATGTCATGTGATGCTTGTGATTCGTGCACTAATCACTAGCTTGTGATCAAGGGTAGTCCAGCTAATACTTTTCTGTATACATTGTGACAGGTTTATTGTGACTGTACACATTGCTAACACTGTTATCAAACAAGCCTGCTGTGTACTCATATAGATGAATTATCTAACAAAAAGATTGATAATTTCTCACATAGCAATACTTTTATTTGGAGTAATGATGACATTTGATTTCATTTTTTCTTACATAACATATGTAGAAAGCATTCTTCTCTGGTATGAGGGAATGAGATGACATTCTGTATGTTGCTGTTTTAGAAAAGTAATTACAGAAACAAATATCACTTGCAGCAATAACATGCTGTAATGCCTAGACATGCTGACATAGCTTACGAATATAGTGACACTTCTACCTTGGTGCATTCATCCTGTACAATATCATGTATTTTCTATTGTCAAATGCTAATGTGTTCAACATCCACAACCAGTGCCTGTTAGCATTATTGGGCCTTATACTGTAATGCACAAATGGGTGACCATGGTGGTGCAGCGGTTAGTGTTGTCGTTTCACAACAAGAGGTTCACCAGTTCGATCCTCGTCTGTGGTGCCTTCTGTGTGGAGTCCACATGTCCTCCCTGTGATCACGTGGGTTTCTTCCAGGTGCTCCGGTTTCCTTCCAAAGACATGCTGTTGGTGGATTGGACTCTCTAACTTGGCCCTAGGCATGAGTGTGTTCGTGTGTGCCTTCCATGGAAGGTTGGGCACTAGCCTGGCAACTCAACACTGTAAAACTCTACTGCCAGTCATGAGTGGATAGGTGATCTGCTGTGGCAACCCCTAACTGGGAAAAGCCAAAAGAAGAATAAGCTACTGTAATGCACAAATGGCATCCACCTCAGTCATAATGTGTCCATATACAGTGGGAGAGGCCTCCATTATTAATTATTTCTCAAACAGGTTGTTTACAACACATACACATGGTATAATATGTTCCCATAGGAGTATCACAGTTGTGTTAAGACTTCCACTCTGCTGCTTGTGGTTCATCCATATGTCATTATTCAGTTGAGTCACATAGATTGCTGTTCAATTCCTGAAAGGTAAACATTATACGAATGTAATGAAGTTCCATAAACACCATTGTATTTAGCTGTTCTTATCTATTTTGTATTGGACAATGATGTATCATCACCGGATGTAATTCCATGGCAGTGAAATTGCTATTTGAGGGATGTTGTGGTGTGACTGCTCCTAACGGCATGTGCACTGAGTTCTGTCTTGTATAGCATAACTGCACAGAAAGACTGTGGTTCAATTCTGGGACAGTATGTGTAATATATGATGGAAACAGCTTCCTTTCAAATAAGCATTAATATTGTACTGCTCATTGTTGTGTGGGCAGCAACATGTGTAGCTCTTTTCCAGCATTCTACCTAAATCTGTTCACATTATATTCATATCTGCTTTCTTAATCCACGCATTCAGTTCATTTATTTGTGACAGCCTCCATTGCTACCTGATGTGGTACATGCATTCATTATAGAGGTCTGGAGAAAGCCTAGCATAATATGCAGGGGTTTGAATCTGGTAACATCTGTCTGTTTGCCTGTCTGTTTGTCAAACAAATGTGTCAGACAGCAGTGGCTTACACACAGACAATAGTTATGGCACACTCAGAGGGCCACCTTTTTCAAACCTTGTCCTACAAGGTAGGCCATCTATATCCCTTATGACTGGAAAGTGCAGTGAATTCATCAAGGGTTTTCTTCATGATATGACCAATATGTGTATTTCTGTGGTATCCATGATTTTTTTATGCAAATCTCTGATATCTGGCCTGGCATGTGTTAGAAAATGACATGATGCAAATATTTATTATGTCATTCCTTGTCCACAGGTATTACCTGCTCCCAAAATAATTATGCTCTGTATTGCATGTCTTCATCCAGACATTTCTTTATTACTGCAATTGTTTTCATCACACTATACAACTTAATGGCAGATACGGGATTCCATAAATGTTTCTTACTGTGTGACATCCTGCTAGACCATTAGAAGTTGCCATGGGTCCTCTGCTGCAACAATTTCTTGTGTGTTGCTGCTATTATATGTAATTCCATTTAATTACATGATAACAATCTCTAAGATGTCTGCAAATTAACAGTGAAAATCTTGAAATCATGACATGTCATCTGATCTGCTTTGTCATTTGTCGCTTATTTATGTTGTGTGTTACTATATTACCATTTAGCATTTACATGAGTATTTGACACATGTCTGTATATTACATCCATAGGCGACACATTCCTTTCCTATAAGTTCCACTGATATTTTTTTGCAAAAAACATGTCCATTTCTGATGTGCCTGACATTACAGCTTTAAGGTCCAGTTGTTTGTGTGCATATATGCTGAGGTGGACAATACAGCTGTGGTGCCGGCTTGCATATATAAATTCCCTGTGTTACAGCTGTTATGCAATAAATGCAGTCTATGCATTCATCCCTTAATGTATCTTTTGTCCTTGATAACTGTTATCTCATCTCAACATTTTATTAACATGTATATCATAACTCCCCTTTGTTACTGCAGCTTTATATCCCTGTCACGACCTTTATTAGCATTTCTGTTTTTATTTATCTGCATAACTCTGGTATCATCACTGACATTAATTATCATTACATCGATATTGCAAATTCTTTTTTGTATAGTTCTCCCATTACATGTCCCTTTCTTAAGTATTAGTTCACTATATTTGCCCTTAATATTTCTAGACTACAGCTCATGCTCATATCTTAGCTTTGCCTATAAGCAAGCAGTTTTGTTTGTATTCTGTGCTTAGGCTTGCACAAACACTATTGCTGGCTAGGAAAAGATGCTTGCAAACATGTAGGTGTAATGAGCAGCATGCATATGCGATTAGCGCTGCTGATCATTGTGCTAACATGTTTA